>NC_070581.1:30656767-30851767 GCF_027409825.1 Scomber japonicus | reverse complement strand
TACTGCTTTGGTACTTCTGCTTGAGTTTTAAACCATTTCCACTGTTTTTAGAAGAGTTCAGTGTCAAAAATAAATATATATTCTTTTTTCAATCACTTCAGCCAAGTTTTAAACCTCTAACCAAGTCATTTTACAACAGTCATTAATAATGTGTGCATGCAAAAACATCTGTAGCTCTGCTGAAATATATGATCATAAGTCTATAAGATTCCCCCACCTTTCATGGTAGGCCTAAATGTAATGAATTACAGCTGGGTTGACCTCTAATGACCCCAAACATGACAATAACATTTGAGATTATTTCTCCATAATTCATATTTTATCATTTGTAGCAAACTGTTAAACTCCACAGAACAAAGTTTTAAATAGGTTTTCTATATTTAGCTCTAAAATACTGTGTTCTGTGAAATGTGCTATAGCCTACTAAATACATTAATTATTAATTTATTATTACTTTTGTAACTATGAAGGATGTGAGTATTTCTTCCATCACTTGGAGTCTCCACATCATCTTAATCATCTTCATCATCATCATCAGGACTTCAGGTGTGATACCAGGTGTGACCAGCAGGAGGCAGCAGCTGCTTTATTTCCTCTTTCAGTGTGAAAACATCTGCATTAAAAGTCATTTATATGAATGAGTTTAATTCATATAGCTTTGGAAGAATTGACTTTTTTCCACATTTAGTTCTTTTTTATAATAATCTATATTAAGTTTTATGAACCCACAAGTGTGAAATAATAAAATAATTTGTGATAATCAGCAAGTGCATGAGTTGGAGAGAATATTTTTATTATGTAAGTTAAAAAAGTAATAGAATCTGTTGGTATGATTAGGAGATTAAGCTTTATATTCTTTAATTTATCTTCTCTTATCATCTTACAAATACTTTTTCCACAAAGCCTATAAATCAGCTCCTCTGTTTCAAGAAACTAACGTTACAATTTATGATATTAACATTTTACAAATATTTACTTTCATGAAGATACAATGAGGGAAATATTTCACATCATTCTAGGTCTTATATTGAAACTCTGATTCAGAAATTGTAGTTTTTATTTTAATTTCAGTTAACTAAATTATTTTTTCATTGCTAGTTTTAGTTTTAGTTTTAGTTAACTATGATAACCCTGATGTGACCCAGTGTCTTGTTCTGCTCTGATCAATAAGGAACAGATAAAAACCCTTCTGACAAAAAAATCAATAAAACATCTTCAGGTTTGATTTTCAGCTCAATCAGAAACAGAAATGTGAGACTTGAGCTGCTTCAACAGGAACATGACACACAACGGACGACACACGTATGATCACATATTTATGTTTAATTAGCAGTTTAACCCACGACACACTTACAGTATAAATACACATATAACATACAGAGCACACGGCTTAAAGTATGTGGACAGCTGAACGCCTGTCTGTCTAATTAGAAACACCAGATCATCTTATTGATTAACAGATAAATTTATGGGAGGAAGAAGGGAGGAAGAAGGAAGGAAAGGAGGGAGAAAGGAAAGAGGGAAGGAAGGAAAGGAGGGAGGAAGGAAGGAGGGAAGGAGGGAAGGAAGGAAGGAAAGAATGAAAGGGGGAAGGTAGGGCTGAGGAGAGAAAGAGACGAGGGAGGTAGGAAATGGGGATGGAGGAAGGAAAGAAGGAAGGGAGTAAGGAAGGAAGGAAGGAAGCAAATGAGGGAGAAAGGGAGGAGAAAAGGAAGGAAGGAAAGGAGGGAGGAAGGAAGGGATGAAGGAAAGGGAGGAAGGACGGAGGAAAGAAGGAAAGAGGGAGGGAGGAAGGAAGGGAGGAAGGAAAGGGAGGAAGGACTTCCTTCCTTCCTTCCTTCCTTCCTTCCTCACTTCCTTCTCCTTTCCTTCCTTCCTTCTCCTTTCCTTCCTTCCTCCCTTCCTTCCTTCTTTCCTTCCTTCCTCCCTTCTTTCCTTCCTTCCCTTTTCCTCCCTTCTTCCTCCCTTCCTTCATTCCTCTGTCCTCCTTTCCTTCTCCTTTCCTTCCTTCCTCCCTTCCTTCATTCCTTCCCTTTTCCTCCCTTCTTCCTCCTTTCCTTCCTCCCTCCCTCCCTCCCTTCCTTCCTTGACTCGAGGACAACAGGAGGGTTAAATCCTGTGTAGTTTACTGGTTGTGTGGAGATCACTGTGGTGAAGGTTAAAGAGAGGAATGAAAAACCTTCTGTTCAGTTTATATTTGAGACGTCTGTGAAATCTTCCTGTTTATTTTCTGGCTGACAGAACACAGACTGAACTCTTCAAAAAGCTAATTTATTCTTTCTTCTGTTAAGAGTTCAGACAGGAAAAAGAGTCACAGAGGACTTTGTTTCTATTTCAACATGTGCAAAAACTCTTAACTCTTAAACCTGTAATAGTTTTCTATAATAGTTTTTTTCTATCAGTTCAATTGGTTTTATTATTATGTGTGTTACTTTTAATTTTTTTTCTTAAATGTATTCTTTTGTACGAGGCTGTCAGTCTGACTGGAGATAAACGCTGTGTGTGATGCTCAGTTCAGTTTGTTTCACCTCCCTTCTTTCCTTCCTTCTCCTTTCTTTCTTTCCTCCCTTCCTTCCTTCCTTCCTCTGTCCTTCTTTCCTTCCTTCTCCTTTCCTCCTTTCCTTCATTCTTCTTCCCTTCTTTCCTCCCTTCCTTCCTTCCTTCCTCTGTCCTTCTTTCCTTCCTTCTCCTTTCCTCCTTTCCTTCATTCTTCTTCCCTTCTTTCCTTCCTTCCTTCCTTCCTTCCTTTCTCCATTACTTCCTCCCTTCCTTCCTTCCTTCCTTCCTTCCTTCCTTCCTTCCTCCCTCCTTTCCTTCCTTCCCTTTTCCTCCCTTCTTCGTCCCTTCCTTCCTCCATTCCTTCCTCCCTTCCTTCCTTCCTTCCTTCCTTCCTTCCTCCCTCCTTTCCTTCCTTCCCTTTTCCTCCCTTCTCCCTCCCTTGCTTCCTTCTTCCTCCCTCCCTTCCTTCCTTCCTTCCTTGACTCGAGGACAACAGGAGGGTTAAAGTCTGTGTAGTGTATTGGTTTTATGGAGATCACAGAGGACTTTGTTTCTATTTCAACATGTGCAAAAACTCTTCAGCTTCATATTAAACCTGTAATAGTTTTCTACCGATTGGATCAGTTCAGTTAGTTTTATTATTATTATGTGTGTAACTTTTAATTTTTCTTCTTAAATGTATTCTTTTGTACAAGGCTGTCAGTCTGACTGGAGATAAACGCTGTGTGTGATGCTCAGTTCAAGAAAAATCTCCTTCCTCATCTTCTTGTTTCACCAGTAAAGAAGAAAACATGTTTTTTTTCCCTCTCTCTTTCAAATGAACAGATGACAGAAGAAAAAAACCCAAAGACAGCAGCTCAAAAGAGATCAATCCAAAATCTGATTCACGTTTCTGAAGTTTCTGTTCTGTTCTGTCAGTTCATTTTCTCCTCCGCCTGAAAAATTTATCGTGTCTAAATGAGACGAAGAAGAAGAACAGATGCTTCAACTTCACTGAATGAATGAATGAAAGAAAGAATTAATGAAAGAGGAGGAGGTTTAAAGCAGCACACCGCAGGAACTTTAGTTTGAAAGTTTCTGAAAGAGAGATAAGCACACACAGACACAGACGCAGAGCTGTGATTGGTTCATGTGTCAGGCCCCGCCCACGTGAGGCTCTGATTGGCTGCTGAGGTTCATCCTCTTTGTTCACAGCTTTGCTTCCTGTCTCTAACCAATCAAATGGCAGCTTGGTTACCATGGTAGCATGACTGTCACTCAATGTGAGACTTCTGGTTTTATTCACGTGTTTATTATCAGGATCAATAATGAGACAATCAGCTGTAATCAATCCTGGCTTCAGTTTGTAACTCAGGTTTTTAAAGCTCAGAGACACAATTTCACAAAGACTAGCACAGGTGAGTCTGATGAACGTCTCCTGTCCGACAATCTGAGAATTTAAAACGTCTTTACATATTAAAAGCTCTACTGTGTTTGATTGTGAACATGTTCTCCACATTTCTAAGTCTATGTTTATATTCTGAGGCTCTACTGGAATATCTTTGCATGATTTCCAGTTAAAAACTCTTTATTTATCTTATAGTAGCTCTTTATGCAGCCGCTCAGTTCAGCCTCTGTCTGAAACAGGCTGTTGTAGCTCCTGTCTGCGGTGGCCTGGAAGTACAAAACAACAACAATTTCTTCCTCCCTGCTGCCGTCCTTCCTTCCTTCCTTCTTCCTTTCCTCTGTCCTTCTTTCCTCCCTTCCTCCTTTCCTTTATTTTCCTTTCCTCCCTGCTACTGTCCTTCCATCCTTCCTCCCTTCCATCCTTCCAGCTTTCCTTCCTTCCTTTCTTCCTTCATTGCTCCTTTCCTTCTTTCTTCCACCCTTCCATCCTTCCTTCTTTCTTTCCTTCCATCTTTCCATCTTTCCTTCCTTCCTTGACTCAAGGACAACAGGAGGGTTAATGTTTAATTTGTAAATTTAATTTTTCATTTTCTTCTTCTCTCTACACTTTCACAACTCGTTTCCTAATGACTCTACAGCACCACTCAGTGGCAGAATGTATACAATGCTTAACTCATGAACGAGCCAACTGCAAAACAAATTAAATGTTAAATGTTATTAAACGTTAATGTTAATTTGTTTTCCAAAATGTTAACTTGTCTCAAGTTTTGTAAAAGTGTTTCACATTTTGTTATGTGTCCCAGCCACCGTATTTGAAGAATGAAGGGAGAGGGGCCTGTGTGTGTGAGCAGTGATCGACAGCTGTCAGAGACTCCATCAGACACAATCTTGGCTCTGATTGGTTCTTTTTTCCATCCGTGGTGGATTCTGGCAATATGCAGTAGGAGCAGTAGGCGGGGCTAAATGAGCCTGTTTTTTACAGATTACTAGTTTCATGTAATGCTGTCTTTACATAGTGACAGTCTTAGCAAGTATGACAAAAAACAACTGCAGCTTTAAGGCCATCATCATCAACATCAACAAATCATGAAACAAACATATTGTGGCAGGATTTCACAACTTTTTCTTGTTCTTTATTCAAAATGTCAACTTCTCAAATACATCCGTACATGTTTGAGCCGGAATCTGATTGGAGATATGAGAGCGGACAAACAACTCATGGAAAAACTTTAGCAACAAGAACAGACGGCTGTTTATGGACATGCACAATGGGTCAACGTCAGCTCTTCATAACAGTAAGAAAAAAAAAAACACAGCGACGAAGCGTTCAGAGCAGGTTGACTTCTGACTTACAGGCAGCATTTCTACAAACGTTCACCTCGAGTTTTGTAACTTTGATCATAATTTAACATCCGAAATCTGACATCATAACAGGATATAAATAACAGAAAACCACAAAAAGCATCATGTGTCCCCTTTAAAGATGTTTTACGTTCAGTTTGAAAGTCAGACAGAAAACCATCTGCAGCTTCTCAACATCACTTACAAAGAAAAACCTTCATCATTAAAATGTTCTAGCTGTAGATTTATTACATGTGACGAGTATTCATCCTGAACAAGTTTTTGCCATATTTTTACCAAGAACAATTTGACTTTGTTGAACACTTTGTCACCGTGACAACCAAGAAGGCAAAGATTTTCTTTCCATAATGTCATGTCCATCAGTGTCATGTCTGCTTCCTGTCTGCCATCAGAACAGAAACACAAAAAACTCACATTAAAAGCCCAGAGGAAAGTTTTATTGTTGGATATAGTGTTTCTCTCTCTCTCTCTCTCTCTGTGTGTGTGTGTGTGTGTGTGTATGCGGGACTGGGGGGGGGGGGGTTCATGTGGTCTTCATGATGATGATGATGATGTCATCTGGCTCTGCACAGGGATTGGACAAGCTGCTTCCTGAAAAAAGAGAATAAAAACATCAGTGTGTCTTCACAGATCACAGACTGGAGGTTCAATGCCTTGCTCAAGAGATCCTGATCAGCAGCTCTCGATCATGACATACATCATCTCAATATTTCTGATGAACTGCATTGATAGCATCAGATTGAATGCATGTTTTAATTGATGATCAGACTGTCTCGGTGGAAAAAAGGCTCCGAAATAAAACTAAAATTAAAACTTGGAGACAAAGACAGAGTCTGTTATTCTGTGACGTGCCGAGTTTGGTGAATCTTAACGTGAATTATTCATGTGTGAATCTGAGACGAGTTATGTGACACGCCAGAGAAAACAGCTGTCTGATTGAACAGGATATTGGAAATCATTGGGGGTGTAAACATGCTCCTCTGCTCTGTCTCAGGATTGCTGATGTTTGTGATAGAATAACGATGATGTGGTTGACGGTTGTATTCTCCTCGGAGCAAGGCAACATGTTCACCCTGAGGACTGACAGAAGATGAGAAGAAGAAGAAGAAGAAGGAGAAGAAGAAGAAGAAGAAGAAGAAGAAGAAGAAGAAGAAGAAGAAGAAGAAGAAGTGATGGCTGTCAGGCTGTGAGCTCCACTCTCAGCCTGACAGCTTTTTTATTCTACAGGGAATAGAACCGACAGCCGGCAGCGTTAGTGCCTTGCTCCTGAGCACAGAGCAGAGCTGTTAGCAGCAGCATGAATCTTTAACAACCAGCTGAAATATTCAAGAGCTTCTCCACAAATATCTGCTGCAGCTTCCAGACGTCAGGAGTCATCTCCATCCTGCTCGCCATGTGTTAGCTCCGCCCATTCACATGACATAAGGAAATAAACCCCGCCTCCCCATGTGTCTATCACGCAGTGGAAAAGTACAGCAAAGACACATCTTTATCTGATTTATGTTGCTCATTTAACACTTTTATTCCTTGATTGCTGTGTGTTTAATGTGATTCTATGTGACATGTACCTCTGTTTTGATAAGTGCCATATAAATAAGATATTATTATAATTATTTAATTCACCCAATAAGATAAATGGACTGTGTCTCAGAGTGCAACAGCCTCTCACACGTTACTAAGAGCTCACACTGAGAACATGATCAGTTTGTAACTGAATAATGAAATAATTAAAGCTCAGCTAGATCCAGGTGTTTCTCACACCTGTTACACTCACTGTGATTATAGTTAAAATAATACCAAGTCTGACATCTTACATGTTTTAATCCCTTTCACACATACAGTCTTTTCTCTCCTGCAGCACCGGGAAGAGACACTAAGGGTCGTATTGCTGCTGGCTGACGTGTAACTTTTTATTTTATAGGTCCCTTAATTTGATACTAATTTTCTTGACATATTTTGAGTATTAAATGTGTAATGTATTTTATACAATTATGTGTATGGTATTTTATAGTAAGGTTGGTGCAATTTTTATACAAAGTATATTTACTTAATTGGTAAATACCCCTCAATATATTTGGGTTCATTGCATATTCATTGATTTCTCACCTTAAAAAACAAAACAAAAACCATTGAACTTGTCAGAGGAACCTTTGAACAAGACACTGATGAATGTGCAGTTTCATTACCTTCAGGTTCCAGCATTACTGAGATCTGTCGGGTTCTATCTTCGTCTCTCCGTTCTGTTTCTCACTTACAGATTTCTGGGACAACCGAGCAACCTGGGCAACCGCCTGCAACACAACATCAACCATCAGGACATTCAACAGAGCAACGATCAGGACATTCAACACAGCAACCATCAGGACATTCAACACAGCAACAACCATCAGGACATTCAACATAGATACAACTGTCAGGACATTCAACACAGCAACCATCAGGACATTCAACACAGCAACAACCATCAGGACATTCAACACAGCAACAACCATCAGAACATTCAACACAGCAACAACCATCAGGACATTCAACACAACAACAACCATCAGGACATTCAACACAGCAACAACTATCAGGACATTCAACACAACAGCAACCATCAGGACATTCAACACAGCAACAACCATCAGGACATTCAACACAGCAACCATCAGGTCATTCAACACAGTAACCATCAGGACATTCAACACAGCAACCATCAGGACATTCAACACAGCAACAACCATCAGGACATTCAACACAGCAACAACCATCAGGACATTCAATACAACAACAACCATCAGGACATTCAGCACAACAACAACCATCAGGACATTCAACACAGCAACAACCATCAGGACATTCAACACAACAACAACCATCAGGACATTCAACACAACAACCATAAGGACATTCAACACAGCAACAACAACCATCAGGACATTCAACACAACAACAACCATCAGGACATTCAACACAACAACCATAAGGACATTCAACACAGCAACAACCATCAGGACATTCAACACAGCAACAACCATCAGGACATTCAACACAGCAACAACCATCAGGACATTCAACACAGCAACAACCATCAGGACATTCAATACAACAACCACCAGGACATTCAACACAGCAACAACCATCAGGACATTCAACACAGCAACAACCATCAGGACATTCAACACAGCAACAACCATCAGGACATTCAACACAGCAACAACCATCAGGACATTCAACACAGCAACAACCATCAGGACATTCAACACAGCAACCATCAGGACATTCAACACAGCAACCACCAGGACATTCAACAAAGCAGCAACCATCAGGACATTCAACACAACAACCATCAGGACATAAAACACAACAACAACCATCAGGACATTCAACACAGCAACAACCATCAGGACATTCAACACAGCAACCACCATCAGGACATTCAACACAGCAACAACCATCAGGACATTCAATACAACAACCACCAGGACATTCAACACAGCAACAACCATCAGGACATTCAACACAGCAACAACCATCAGGACATTCAACACAGCAACAACCATCAGGACATTCAACACAGCAACAATCATCAGGACATTCAACACAACAACCATCAGGACATTCAACACAACAACCATCAGGACATTCAACACAACAACCATCAGGACATTCAACACAACAATCATCAGGACATTCAACACAACAACCATCAGGACATTCAACACAGCAACAACCATCAGGACATTCAACACAGCAACAACCATCAGGACATTCAACACAACAACCATCAGGACATTCAACAAAGCAAGCATCAGGACATTCAACACAACAGCCATCAGGACATTCAACACAGCAACCATCAGGACATTCAACACAGCAACAACCATCAGGACATTCAACACAACAACAACTATCAAGACATTCAACACAGCAACCATCAGGACATAAAACACAACAACAACCATCAGGACATTCAACACAGCAACAACCATCAGGACATTCAACACAGCAACCACCATCAGGACATTCAACACAGCAACAACCATCAGGACATTCAATACAACAACCACCAGGACATTCAACACAGCAACAACCATCAGGACATTCAACACAGCAACAACCATCAGGACATTCAACACAGCAACAACCATCAGGACATTCAACACAGCAACAATCATCAGGACATTCAACACAACAACCATCAGGACATTCAACACAACAACCATCAGGACATTCAACACAACAACCATCAGGACATTCAACACAACAATCATCAGGACATTCAACACAACAACCATCAGGACATTCAACACAGCAACAACCATCAGGTCATTCAACACAACAACCATCAGGACAGGAACCACAGTACAGTTGTGTTCAGACCTTGAAGCTTCTCTTCCTCTTTTGGACATTTTGTTCGGGGTGGAAAATGATGACGTAAACCTTCGGCATGTAGAGCATCCCGAGAGAGACGGATGCACTGAGGGACATGGACACAGTCAGAGTGGCAGTCTGGATAAACAGCTGTAGAGGCAGAGAGACATAGACACGGTTAGTGTTTCACCACCTGCAGAACCCACAAAACCCTCTCCATGATCCCAAGAAACATCTAACTACATCCAGAACCTCTTCAGTGACTACTAAAACAGCCTTAAGGACAGGTAGAACCACCTAAAGAGCCCCTTAAATTTCCACAAAGGCAACTAGAAAGGTCCACTGATCCATCTGAGGAATCGAGAACCACTAAAACCTCATAAATGACCACAGACATCTCCTAGAAGACCTACCTAGAGAACCTCAGAACTCTTCAAGGACCACTAGACCCTCTAGGTTTGGGTATTGGATTCAGTACTTTAAGGGTACCGATAAAATTACGGCGGTACTACTATTCCTTATGAGCCTACCCTCCTAGTTTACCAACAAACATGCAACTGAAATTTCTCTCATGTGTCCCTTATTTTACTGTTTCCTTATCGGTTCAATCGTATCTAAGCCGTGTTGAGTTACTGCTGATGAAAACATTTCTTGCTGCTGCTGCTTCATATTAAAAGCTTTCCACTGACAAGCTAATGGAAGGCTTTTATTGTGAAAAACAAGAGAAAAGTCCGCACACTTCTGCTCCCAGTGCAGGTATTTATTTGGATATCACCAGCGTGAAATTTTGAACACAATGCTCTTCTTCAGACACTGCCTGAAGAAGAGCATTGTGTTCAAAACGCTGTCACGCTGTCACGCCTCATGCCGCTCATACAGTGTCTGAAGACGAGCATTGTGTCCGAAACATCACGCTTGTGATATCCTAATAAATATCTGCATTGGGAGCTGCAGTGTGCAGACTTTTCATTTGTTGTTTTGGTCCAGCATCTGCTTTATTCGTCTTTCTGGATGTGTGTGTCCACCACAAAACTTTTTTGAAGGCTTTGAGGAACTTTTAGGAAATTAAATGTGTTTATTGCTGAGTTCACTGAGTTTCACAAGAACCACCTAAAGAACCTGTAGAACCTCCTGGATGACTAGAAGAACTGCCACAATTTTCTCTAGAACATTTAGAACAACCACAAACAGATAATACTTTTCAATGACAACAAGAATCACCAAAAGGAACCCCAAAACATCCTCATTGACCACAAGATCCACCCTGGAATCTCCTTGTGGACCACAAGAACCCCCTAAGAGACATCTTTAAGCTTATTAATAACTACAAGAACTGCCAAAAAGACCTCTAGAACCACCTACAGAACCACCACAAATCGATCTTGTAAACATTTTCAATGACCATAAGAACAACCCAAAGGAGCCCTAGAACTTAAGTGTGCCAAAAGGGTCTCAACAAATCTCAAGAACCTCCTCAATGACAATAAGAATCACCTGAAGCACTTCTAGAACCTCCTTGGTGAATACTAGAACTATGGAGAGGACCTCTCGAACCTCCTTAGGGACCACATGGGGTGATTCTCTTCAAGTGGCATCAGAACCTCATTAAGGACTCCTAGATCCTCCACAAAGTACACTAGAACTTCCCAAAGGACCACAAGAAACACCTAAAATACCCCTGGAAGCTCCACAATCTTCCAGGTGATCGCTTTGGTGGATGTGTGTGTGACGAGTGTGATTCACATTGAACTGAAGGTTCTGTATGGAACCGTTTGTCACACACACACACACACACACACACACACACACACACACACACACACACACAGCCAGGTTCAATGTGTTTCTTTTATTGTAGAGATTTGAGTGTGTGTGTGTGTGTGTGTGTGTGTGTGTGTGTGTGTGCATGTGTTAAGCCGGTAGACAATAGAGACCTCCTACAGTCCTCACAGTTGTTTGTTAATTCCTTTTCACGCACACACTCATGCGCACACAAACACACACACTCTCTCTCTCGCTCTCTGCTGTTTGTTCTGTTGTTCTCAGATAAAAACACAACAAAAAGAAAGCAGCTTCCTTTATTTTTTTTTTCTCCATCCAACATCCAACATCCGACGCCCCTGAACTGAAGAGGAGAAACGAGGCGAGAACTGAATGTTATCACAGAGAGACAGGAGAACAGACGAGGACAGAGGAGGACAAAACAGAGCGAGGGTTAAAGGATTTCCTGTCATTTCGGTTCTAATTTTACTTATTACTTCCCACAAATATCTCACTCCTCTCCCAGGATTTCCTGGATTTCACCGTAAATGAAATTTCACTCAGAGAAACTTCGAAAGGATGAAGTTTATATTGACCAGTTTTACAGGTAGTTTTGGATGAGACGGTTCTCCTTTTTGAGGGAAGCTGCTGCACAATCTGAGCAGTGATTAACTCATCGCCGAATATGAACAATAAATGTTAATAAGTGTTCAAATCAACTAAATGAAACTTCACATCAGGAGCAGCTGCAGCAACAAACAGTGTGATGACATAGTAAACAGTGTCAGTGTCCGGTTAGCTCAGGTTGTCTGGATGAGGTTTGACGAAGACGACAGACTCCACAAACCAAGAACAACTAATGCTGTAAATTACAGGTTTCTGCAGGTATTCTTCTGGGAGACGGAAGCAGATTTAAATCCGCTGTATTCGGCCTCAAAGAAGAGAAACAGAAGAAGAAGCTCTCTCTGCTAAGTCTGAAAGCTGCTTTCTTCTTTTTTTGTTTCCTCTCAGCTTTCAGATAAATCTTTTCTAACTGACGCTGCTGTTTCATTCATGTTATTTGTGGCTTTCATCGTCTCCTTTTATCCGTTTGTAACTTTGGTTTTTAACAGTTATTGTTCTATAATTACGCCCTGTGTTGGTTTATAATCTGTATAATCCAGCTGTTCCTCTCTAATTCTACTGCCACTCCCTCTCTCAGCTCCATTAAGGACTCACTCCTGAACTCAAACTGAACAAGAAAAACCAAAAACAGCATTTACTTGAAATCTGTTTCGGATAAGAATCCAGGAAACAAAACTCTGCTGAGCTGTATTTGTGTCAGTGCCTCCATGTAACTGAAACAAGAACAAGCTTTTCAACTGTCAAAACAATTTTACCAGCTGCTCCATTCAGTATTTTTTATGGAGCTTTTCATCATGTCACATGATCTTCCCCAGCAGATGGAGTTACACTCCATGGTTTCACTTCAATAAATGTTCAAATGATCCAATATTTCAGCAAAAATCAAAGATTAGTGAAAAAGTCCAAAAACTGAAAACACATTTGTGTATCAGAACTTTGTTTTTTCTTCTTTCCTCTCCCATTAATCATCTCACCTGCCCTCACATTTATCTGATGACCCTTTGGAGGGGCCCCACCCCTAGGTTGGGAACCACTGGACTAAACTAGCTAACTGTATATAAAGTAGTGTAAAGTAGCTAACTGTATATAAAGTAGTATAAACTAGCTAACTGTATATAAAGTAGTATAAACTAGCATACTACATCACTCATAATACTGCAGTACTTTTACTGTAGTAGGATTTTTCATGCAGGACTTTTATTTGTAATAGAGTATTTTCTCAATGCTGTGTTGATACTTTAACTTAAGTAAAGGATCAGAGTACTTCTCCCCCCACTGCTATCCAGGTGTACTAACGACCCCCATGTGGCCTTAGTGACCCACCATGTGACCAGCCTTCACCTCTCACCTTCTCGGTGGACTGGGCGGTACCAAAGAAGATTGGTACGAATGCGAGCCAGACGATGCAGGTGGTGTACATGGTGAAGCCGATTGGTTTCGCTTCATTAAACGTCTCCGGGACACCCCGACTTTTCACTGCATACACTGTACATGTTACCTAGCAACAAAAAAAAACATGCAGGTTACCTAGCAACACAGAGTGTAGAGTTCTACAACAACTCATACCCATCTATCTATATTCTCTGTCTCAATGAGACATCATATCATCAAATCAATACCGGATCAATATGTTACCATGAGCACGATGCTGTAGCTGAGGCAGCAGATGATTGACAGGTCCGACATGTCACACTTCAGGATTCCTCTGGCCTGATCAGGGTTCGGGGGGCGGAGCTCCTCGTAATCGATGATGGTGTGAGGCGGGACGACAGCGAACCACACAAACACACCCAGGACCTGAAATACACACACACACACACACACACACACAAACACACACACAAAAACTGGATTATGTGACAAGCTGATGAAACAAAAACAGGAAGTGATGTAACTGCTGTGTTCTCACCTGGACGGAGATGAGGATGAAGGTGATTGCCAGCTGGGAGGAGGGACTGATGAATTTGGGCGGGGTCACCGACTTCTTGCCCTGTTCGAAGATGCGGTAGATGCGGTTGGTTTTGGTTAACATGGCTGAGTAGGTGATGGCCATGCCGAGGCCCAGCAGGAGGCGCCGGAACGCACAAGCCACCGTATCTGGCTCCGCTATCATCAGGAAGGTTATCAGGTAGATCAGAAAGATACCTGCAAGAGGACAGAGAGGCAGGTGACATCATTCCTACTGTTGATAACATAACTTCTGTCATCAGTAATGTCTACCAGCTCTGACGGAAGAAGTGTCAGTACTGTTTACTAGGGCTGGGTATCAGCACTCAATACCTTTTAAAAAATAAATCAATACCTGTAAAACGATACCTACAGTCGATCCTTTTTGCACCCAGAGCTAGAAAATATGACTGTTTGTACGGACTTGCTCACAACCAATCAACGCAAGCAGCTACAACCCAGCTACAACCCACCTGTAGTGGAATTTTAACCCTTACATACTGGTCTTATTTATTTATAATTAGTGTCTATACCAAATTTTGAACCACAGATATATTATGCATTCATATTTTCTTTAGAATTGACAGTGTTACAGTGAAAATACATTCGCAATCACAATAAATTATGATCTTATGTTGTCTAAAATGAGAATAGAACAGCCATAATTATTTCTGTTGTTTACTGAAAGGGAAGGATGCAACAACATTTGAATGGTTGGTTTAACAATAACCTTTAATAACCCATTTGTGCACATTCGGAGCCACTATAGGAAAAGCCATACGATTTCAGAGTTCAAGAATGTAGTTTAGGTTGTTTTTAATTGCTTTCAAATGTCAAAATAGGTCAGATTTGACCCGAACAGTATGTAAGGGTTGATGCTTCTATTCACATGATGGTTACTGAATGAAGTCTTCAGTTGGTATCAGTATCACTTTAATTGGATTGGTGCTGATATCCTAATTTTAATGATTCCCAGCCCTACTGTTTACCTGCTAGTAGTACGTAGCTGAGCTCTCTTCCTGACGCTCTAACGATGGGCGTGTCATTAAAACGGATGAAGGTGATGACCACGCCACTGGTTGCTAGGATACCGAGTGTGGCCAGGGAGGCGGGCACGAGGGCCCAGGGGGAGTTCCACTCCAGTTTGATGATGGGAGTCGGACGACAGGAGGTCCTGTTTGGAACGGGCCGCATGTCCAACGGACAGCTCTCACAGTTAAACTCATCCAGCTGGTACAGATACCCGTCACAGAGCTGCAGACAGGTCAGAGACACAGACGGGTGCATGAGAAGAGATCACAGCATATTTAAAGATTTTCTAAATGTGACATGTGATGATCGTGATGACTTTACCTCACAGTGCCAGCAGCACGGGACGCCCTTCACCATCTTCTTCCTCTCGCCTGGGTTACACGGAAAACTACAGATGGACTCAGGAACTGATTTATCTCCTCCAGACCACTGCATCTCCTCCAGCTGAGAGACAGACAGGTGAGAGATGGACAGACAGATGAAATACAGACATGAAGAGAGACATATAAATCCAAACACTCCGAGTCCAATCAGAGTCTTACGTTGAGTCGCAGGTTATTGGTCCACTGGCCGATGACATGGTAACCAGGGTTGGTGTGATTGGTCATCTGGAACTGGAAGATGTCGTAGCGACCGGGCGCGTCTCCGTTCTCATTGAACAAAACGCTGGTGCCTGCACTTCCTGTTGGACAGAGAGACAGACGGCTTCAACGAGTTCACCTGAGGACTCCCAACAGGTGGACGATGACATCACCGGCTCAGCTTCAGCCCACCTGTACCTGACTGAACTGTGACATCATCATCTCAACTCAACCCTCCAGACAGAGACACATTTAACTTATGACATCTAGATTAAACATAAAAGGAAGAAAGGACAGAAGGAAGAAAGGACAGAAGGAAGAAAGGGAGGAAAGACAGAAGGAAGAAAGGAAGGTAGGACAGATGGAAGATGCTCCCCTCGGCGGGCCGGTTCTGGCCCACGGGCCTCATGTTTGACATCCCTGGTATAGTGTATTAACATATAGTCGCATTCAGGCGGGACCCTCACCATGCATCACAAATTTGGGGCAGACTGGACAATATATGATGGAGTTATAAGGTCTTCCTGTTTTATGGCCAAACCTTGAAATTCACCACACTGCCTAGTGCACCAGGTATAACAGAGGCGAAAGATTTTGATAGCTTTTCATCTTCAAGGTCTTAAGATGATACTTAGTGAATTTGAAGTCGGATGGAATCTCTTCGAGGAGCTTGTTAAAATATGAGGCGTGGAAATCGTGAAAATGGCGCAAAAATGGCCAACTTCCTGTTGGAGTTAGGGTATGGGTCCAAGAGACAATCTGGAGTGAGGGGCTCAATTGTTTTAATTTTTTAGGCCATTTTGAGACAGCCATTTCCACAAACCATAAAATATCAAATTTTTCACCAGGTTTGACGCGCATGCACATTTTCATGACTTTTCGGGCATGTTTAGGCTGTCAAAAAAGCATTGTTTTTTTTTTTACCATGAATAATTCCTACAGATTCAATAGGGCAAAAATACAAACCAGTCTGCCTCTGAACATGCTCATGTATTGATTATGCATTGATCAGTATTGAAATATGCTGACATCTATACATATGAGGAACCCGAAGTCTACAGAGACAGTGCTGTTGTTCTGTCCAATAATAAGATTATTACATTTTATTTAATCTGGAAATTACATGATCTACCTCTTCAAACTGGTTTTAAGATCCAAACACACAGAGACGGAGCAGCAACCATCTGTTTCATAATGTTTTCACATCACACAGGTGATGACTGAGCAGCCAGGTTATTTAAACTTTAATACGCATCTCATACCTGAGAACAATGTGACCTCCTCAAACATCAAGATGATTCAACTGTGGTGGTTAATCAGAAATATCCACAGATAGATTTGATTGATCACAAATGGCACGACTCAGTCAGGAACCAAACCATTTTATTTTGTTTCAAATGTGAATAAAAAAACAAGTGAAGAGAGCATGTTCTCTTTTTCCTCCTGCAGAGTGTTTTCAGCAGCTGCTCACTTTAATTATTAACACACACACACACACACACACACACACACACACACACACACACACACACACACACACACACACACACTCCAAAGAGGAAACATGTAAAGTGCATTAACTGATTATCTCTCGCTGTGTCTGAATAAAGAGAAACCGGCTGTGAAAATCAAACTCACGTTATCTCCTCAGACCTGAACTTGAACTGCACAGAACACACAGAACATACAGAACATACAGAACACATAAAACATAGAGAACACCACAGAGAACACGCAGAAGACAAAGGCAAAGGCTGCATTGAAACCTACTCACCTACCATACTAACAGTCTTTACTGATTTGGCCTGTCGTAAGCAGTATGCAAACAAAAGCTAAATCTCCAGTATGCCATAAATACCTGCATGTCATATTGATTTGGAAAAACCTCCATTATGCATCCAACCAGCCTGCTTGGTGTATCCCACGATTCAAAGCGTTTAAAAAGTCACAACAAGCATTATTTTTTAAATGGCGGACAGAAACACAGCAGAGATTTTGAGCCAGGCTAAAAGCTTTTGTAATTTTTGCTCTAGGACTGTTCAAAATGTCACTTCATTAAGTTTTAATATTGTTTCAGGCTTGGGAAAGTAACCATTTAGATTCCCAAAATGTGGTTAGTTTATACATAACACCTGTTTGAAAATTTGACTTTTTTGGAGATGTTGTGAGGAGTTGGTCGTTTATCTTGCCATTAGCCGCTTCCCAAACCTGGTAACCGAAATGTGTGGTTGAGCAAGCAGCAAAAAAGTGATGTTGAATGTGAGCAAACAGAAGAAAAGGATAGCAGTAGGTTGTCAGTCTGGCAGTAAATGTACAGCACAGACTACAGTGTGTCAGTTAATAAAAGCTCCAGCCTATCAAGACTAAGAAAAGTGTCGTCTATTGTTTCACTGGCTGCTTAAAAAATTAGTGACAATTAGTTAGCCTGGCTCCTTAAGGTGGACAGACCTTTAAAGACTGTGTAAAGATTTTTAAAAAAAGTGTAAAAAGCATTTCAACCATTTAGATTTGAATTGTGGAGCTAGGCTTCACACACTGTGTTTCAAGATATCTGTGTTCAAGATTTAGTGGGCGGGTCTGAAAATCACTGCTGCGTTGCCATAAACCCGCCTCTGATGCTGTAGAGGTATAAATACATTCAGTGCACTAAGTAAGTCTACAGTTAGCCAGTTAGCTGAGTTAGCAGCCGAGTTAGCAGTCGAGCTAGCAGCTGAGTTAGCAGTAGAAAGCTCTCAAACGTAGCGTCCATGTTTCGGGTAGAGGTGGTGACTTTGATTGACAGGTGACACTTGGTAGGGGGCGGGGTTTCAGCTGACTCGTCGGCCACGCCCACAGCGTTTGGTAGCAGAGAGTTTTACACAACTTTGAAGCCTAATTTCATATATTTGCCGATTTTTTTAATCATTCAAATTTGGCAGGGTGGTTAACAACACACTTTTCTGTGGTATGTCAAACTCAGAACACATATTTATTCTTACTTTACACAGACTTTAAGTAAGACTCGCTTTTCAGATATGTTTGACTGCTGATTCTCTTCTTTTGAGTTTTTGCTCAGCCATCCCAAAGCAGTCAACCTTGGGGAAACATCCTGGTCAGACTTCATTATTTTGTGTACAAATCAGCTTTGAGGGTCTTTGTTAAATAAATAAAAACATGACGAAACTCCTCTCAGCTGTTTCTGCAGAAGCCTTAAAACAACGTTCTTTGTGCTGTTTATTCTTTATGACAAACGCCTCTGTGAGGATGGAGAGCACAGAGGTGGAGCATGTGATTGTGGATGCATCAAAAAAGTGCCTGACTTTGACACCACACTCTGCTGTTCACATTCTGTCTGCAACACTGGTTTCTTTGAACCCTCCTCTATCTCCCTCTTCAGCTTTGCCTCAGGTGACGCTGACAAATGTGTCTATTAAAAACAAGCAGGAGGCGGTGTTTAGCTCAGTGGGTAGAGCACCCGTCCCATGTGTTGAGGCTGCAGTCCTCACTGCAGGCGACCCCGATTCGAATCCCGCACCGTGCGGGCCTATCCTTCGTGTCATTGCCTCCTCTCTTCCTCCCATTTCCTGTCTCTCTCTCTACTAACCTGAGGCAAATAATAAAGGCAAAAAGCCCCCAAAAATATACTTTAAAAAAACAAGCAGGTAGCTCCAGGGCTGGAAAGTGGAGCAAATGCAGAAGTATCTTAAGCATGCATTCTCTCTAATGGCCATCAGGGGGCGACTCTACTGGTTGCACAAGGAATTCTGATTGTATGGAGATCGATGAGAAAATGACACTACTTCTCACTTGATTCATTAGCTAAGTAAACAATTTCCCAATTAATTTATGGTGTCAATCACTAGTTTCAAGTTTTGTTTTCAGTAGGCTACAGCATGATGTTACATTTAGTAAATTATGATATTTTAAAGTAAAATAGATGATGTGATCGACAAAGTCACTACTACAGCAACATCATTGATTAAGTAACGTAACTCAATTCAGTATAGATGGAGCTGCTGTTACATCAAAATGTGTTTTTAGTTCATGAAAGTTAACATTTTGGTCACATAAAATGTCTTCTTCGGCTGTTTTTTTTTTTTTAAGTAAATGGATTTTGTTTTAATGGTTTCACTCTTGTTTTTCATCAGCAAAAATTTTCATTAGCATTAGAGATATCACAGTTAACCATAGACTACATGTATTGAACTAACAAACTAGCAGCTGGCAATTAGCACTAGATTGCAACAGTCAAATCACTAAACTTGATGCTTCTAAAGGGCAGTCCATAAAGCAATGGGTGACGGCAAAGTGATTACATCCATATTTTTATAGTCTATAATTACAATGCAGCATTAAAGTCTGCAAAGATCTTTTTCTCCCTTAATGGAGATTTGCTGAGCTCAGATGTCCTGGCAACAGATCAGATTGATGACTCCACACTGTTACTAAGGGTTTCTACTCTCTAAAAGGCTGATTGTCCTGTCAAACATAAAACACTCTCAGACAGTCAATCTGGAACGATGTTGGCTGCGCCTGCCTGTTACAGTAAAGGTTTTTCTCTCTCAGATGTTACATAAATGTGCTGTTGTGGTTCTCAAACATGGCTGACAGTAGTGGTTACAGATACAGATTTCTCTCTAAATATTTTCCACCAGATTCTGTCCTCGAGCTCAAAGACACACATGGAGGGAGAAACTCTGGGTCGAGGGAGTTAATTTAAATCCATACCGAAATACATGAATGTTCTATACATGCCTCTGCTGAGTGATTAAATATTGAGACAAGAGAGAAGAAGATTCATGTAGAGAGAGAGAGAGACGGGTAGTCAGAGAGACAGGCAGAGGGACAGACTGGTTTCATGGCGTGCAGCTTTGCCTGTTTTACATTACATCCTTTCAGTCTTCCAGCTGCTGCAGCTTCCCGTCTTTATAAAATATGGATTTGATCTCTAACAGAATGAAGCTCCTTCAGTTTTTTTCTGATCTGAAATTGTCTTCTCGGTTCCCAGTTTCTGCCCTTTCTGCTGGAAGACAGAAAACTGACAAAAACATATTTGAAGACTTCTCAGGTCAACACTCTGCAGTCAATCAACACTAGAAGGACAGGAGATAATCCTCTTAGGACAACCATGGATCAACTATCAGTCAATACAGGAGCTGGTCTGCAACACCATTTAAAATCCATTCACACCTGGACTCACAAACCAGGTGGACTAACCACTGTCACATGACCCTTAGCGGCTCTCCAGGTGTGACGGAGCCTGCTGAGGTGTTTCTGGCCCGCTCCCAATCCAGTCCACTTCCCTTCACAAGTGTTACTCACAGCTGTGGACACCTTTAATGAAGGGGAAGGTATAATTGGATAGCCAAATTATGGGGCCCCCTTGCCACGCTACCAGAAAAAGGAAATGGGATGGCAATTAATATGGCGAACCTCCACACAAACGTGCAAACAAAGGGGGAGTGGATAGAGCGAAGAGATGGAGGTAGGTTTGGGATCGGGCCTACATGTTGCATGTTTTAATTAGTACCCGACTGTGTGGTATGATGTATTCTTTTTATTGTTGTTTTGCATGCTTATAAATAATCTTAATAAACTTAATCACTTACTTACTAAACATTATAATTTAACATTTTATCTTCTTGTTTAAGGTGTTTTTAATATCCCTGTTAGATAAACCAATCAATAAGTAAAGAGGAGGACAGCCAGACTCACCGTTGAAGTTGACGGCTCGGATGTAGTCGAGCAGCAGGCGTCCCTCCACAGGGTCCATGTTGCCGCAGACTCCGGAGCTGCCAGGACACAGATCCTGGTGCATGCTGTGCAGCGCGTACGCCACCGAGTACACCGCATCGATCACGAACTGCACCTTCCCCTCCTGCTCGTATGATGAGTCCCGAGCGATCCTCTCCTCACCTGTTGGGATACACACACGGTCACATGACATCACACTCATACACAAACTCCACCCCCAACCCCCTCAGGTGCTAGCATACCTGTGCATTTTTTCTTGTCGGGGTCCAGTTTGATTCCAGGTCGAGTCAGTTTACACCTAAAGTCGTCCTCCCAGAACTCAGCGAACCAGATGTTCCTCCGATTGTTCTCCAGAGAACGAGACGTGAAGTACTGATCGAAACCTGAAAAACACACACACACACACAGTTATTTAGACACACACACATTTCTACACACACAAACACAAACTCTTTCAGGCTGTTACTTCCTGTCGTTACCGTCAATGCACGCCCGTTTGGGGAGGATGGTGACGGCGCCCTCAGCTACTTCCTCCAGGTCTGCAATTGGTGAACTCTTTGCCCCCCAGCTGTCTGACCCCACGAACAGGAAGTGGCCAGTCAAGTTGGCGCGTTGAGCCGCCTCGAGGACCCGCCTGCCAGGAAGAGAGAGCCAGAGTCAGATTGGAGTCATGTGACCATCGAGTCAGGATTCTAAAACCTGGATCGGACCGAACTTGATGATGTTTGTTTGTTTGTGTTGTTTACTTGATGTCGTCCTCGTTGGCGAAGATAATCACTCCTCTGGCGTTACTCGTCTCCATCAGACGTTTGATGATCTTATCGAATTCTCCGTCTGATGGCTCGCGAGGAATCTTCACTGACTGAGCGATACACACCCCACCTGAGAGACAGACAGGTCTACTGAGAGACTGACAGGTCTACTGAGGGACAAAAGCTCTACTGAGAGATATACAGGTCTACTGAGAGACTGACAGGTCTACTGAGGGGCAAAAGCTCTACTGAGGGACAAAAGCTCTACTGAGAGACAGAAAGATAGATATCTAACATCACCTAGGACACAGAAAGGTCTCCTGAGAGACAGAAAGATCTCCTGAGGGACAGAAAGGTAGATATCTAAAACCACCTGAGAGACAGAAAGGTCTACTGAGGGACAAAGGTAGATATCTAAAACCACTTGAGTGACAGAAAAGTCTACTGAGAGACATAAAGGTCTACTGAGGGACAAAAGCTCTACTGAGAGACAGAAAGATAGATATCTAACACCACCTAGGACACGGAAAGGTCTCCTGAGAGACAGAAAGGTAGATATCTAACACCACCTGAGAGACAGAAAGGTCTACTGAGGGACATAAAGGTAAATATCTAACACCACCTGAGAGACAGAAAGGTCTACTGAGGGACAGAAAGATAGATATCTAACACCAAAAGGTCTAATGAGCAAAACACCTTCAGGCTGGTAAGAAAAAGCAGAGAAAAATAAAACATGGTACCAGCCTCTCTGGAGATCTGCATGAAGGCGTCCACTCCGCTTTCTCCATAGTTTCCCTCCGAGGCCAGCGTGGACACATAGTTCCAGCCCATAGCTTTGACGATGTCCAGCATGGCCTGAGCCTGGTACGAGTCCGGAGGAACCACCCGAGAGAAGAAGTCATAGCGGTTGTTATCGCTCAGCTCCGGAGCCGTGGACGCGTAGCTCACCTGAGGGATCTGAGACACAATAATCAGTGTTAAGTAGGAACTGATGGTCAGAAAGAGACTCATAACTCATAATGTCTAGGCACTTTCAAACAGTTTCAAACAAGATCAAAACCAATGAAACTTTCAGTGAACATTTTCCTGGATTGAACTGGATGTCTCTGAGGGGAAATAGTAGTCAACTCAACAATGAGCTATATAAAAGACTCCATCAGTCCTTTGTTCAAGTGTGTGTGCAACAGTAACTAGAACCCAACGGCTGAGGGAGCAAATGATATCAGATATAAGTTTGATTGATGGCAAGGAGTCAAAACTCTGCATGAAGAAAGTGTTTAGGCTCCATCAGGATGACCTTTGCTCTCTGAATGGCTCTAACTGTATAAACATGGTCAATATATAATCCAAGTTGGTGCCAATGGTCTTTTAGCAAAGTTTAAACGTTCCTCATCCTATTTTTATCAACCATGCAGAGTCTTCCAGACCAACAAATCACTGCAAAAGTTAAAAGTGACTCAATAGACGATGAATAAAACATGTTGAAGAGCGATCAGTCAGTGTTAAAACTCCTCAACTTTCTGTTAACCCTCCTGCTGTCTTCCTGTGACTGTACAACTTTTGTCCTTTGTCATAAAGTATAAAGGTAGAAATTATCACCCACTACTGTGTTAGACCTTTTTACTTCATTCCAACTCATTACCACAGGTTTTACACATATTCTTGGGGGAAATTATGTTCAATAAGCCTCATTTAATCTTTGTATCGTCCTCCCGGGTCAAATTGCCCCCTGTCTGTTTTGACTTTTCCTTCCTTCCTTCCTTCCTTCTTTCCTTCCTTCCTTCCTTCTTTCCTTCCTTCCTTCCTTCTGTCTGTCCTTCCTTCCTTCTGTCTGCCCTTCTTTCCTTCTTTCCTTCCCTAATTCATTCCTCCCTCCTTTCCTTCCTTCCTTCCTCCCTCCTGTCCTTCCTTCCTTCCTCCTGTCCTTCTTTCATCCTCCCTCCTTTCCTCTCTCCCTTCTTTCCTTCCTTCCTCCCTCTCTCCTTTCCTCCCTCCCTCCTGTCCTTCCTTCCTTCCTTCCTCCTGTCCTTCCTCCTTTCCTCCCTTCCTTCCTTCCTTCTTCCCTCTCTCCTGTCCTTCCTTCCTTTCTTGACTCGAGGACGACAGGAGGGTTAAATGAAACTATACCACATTTTTTAGTTAACGCCACTCCTCCTCCTCCTATGTCAAAACTGATCTGACGACAACAGGAGGGTTACGTCAAGAAACCAGAAGGTGTCAGTGTCAGCATCAAAAGTCATTTTCTCATCCATGGTGCCCAAACACTGGTACTGGCTTACTGTCTACACAGCTGCTATTAATAAAAGTATTATTAGTAGAATAGTCGTAGAACACAAAGATGATTTCTAGCGGTTAGATTTCATTCAAATACAAACAAAGACCTCACCTGGCAAACACACCTGAGTTTATTTAACCTGAACTACAGTCAAAGAATCTGACAAACATACGGCCGATTGGTGGTATACTGGAAACACACACACACACAAATACACACACAAATACACACCACATACACACACACATACAGTGAGGGGATTAGTGTTGTGTAACAGCAGAATGTGTGTCAGGGCTTCGATAAACTGAAAAACAATCACATTAACCCTGTGTGTGTGTGTGTGTGTGTTAGTGTGTGTGTGTTAGTGTGTGTGTGTGTATGTTAGTGTGTGTGTGTGTGTGTGTGCGTGTGTTAGTGTGTGTATGATAGTTTGTGTGTTTGTGCAGATTAATGAAGGACTCCACATTAACGAGCTCCTAAAAGCAGACCTCGTTACGACCGTCATCTTCATCATCATCATCATTACCGTGCCGGCAGAGAAACGCTTCAGTGGAGCGAAACAAACAAGATTTTGTGTTTCGGCCTCCAGCTGATCCAAACTAACTGCTCATCTGTCAGCGTCTGATCGTGTCTGTAACCATCACGCAACGCACACTGCGCTCACTGATTGGTCGGCCGTGTGGAGCATCAACAAAAACTGATAGAAAATATTTTAACGATATGTAAATCATTTTTTCACTACTACCTTCCTCCTTCCTCCCTCCTTTCCTTCCTCCTTTTTTTTCCTTCTTCCCTCCTTCCTTCCTTCCTTCCCTCTTTTCTTCCTCCTTCCCTTCTTCCTTCCTTCCTTCCCTCCTTTCCTTCCTTCTTCCTTCCTTTATTCTTCCTTCCTTCCTTCCTTCCTTCCTCCCTCCCTCCCTCCCTCCTTCCTTCCTTCCTTCCTTCTTCCTTCCATCCCTCCTTTCCTTCCTCCTTCTTTTCCTTCCTTCTTCCTTCCTTCCTTCCTCCCTCCTTCCTTCCTTCCCTCCTTCCCTCCTTTCCTTCCTCCTTTTCTTCCTTCTTCCCTTCTTCCTTCCCTCCTTCCTTCCTCCCTCCTTCCTTCCCTCCTTCCTTCCTTCCTTCCCTCCTTTCCTTCCTTCTTCCTCCCTCCTTTCCTTCCTTGACTCGAGGACAACAGGAGGGTTAAAAAGGTCAAATTTGAAAACAATTTCTATGAGCAACAACTAAATGATAATGTGAATAATGAATGAATCAATTTTAATGTTTTATTGAAGTGTTGCTCTTCATGCAGTAACATTATCTCTGTCATTAATATCTGACATTATAGATTTATAAAAAAAAATCATCCTCAATCCAATGAGAATTGAACAAGAAGCAGCAAAAAAAAAAACTGTTAAACTGTGAAAACATGCAGGCAGCAAATACTCAGATCTTAACTTCAATAAAAGTACCAATACAACAATGTGAAAAATACTCTATTACAAGTAAAAGCATTAAAAATCCAATTTAAGTAAAAGTAAAATAAGCTAAATGTACTTAAAGTATTAAAGTAAAAGTTCCCATTTCATCTCTCTAACTGATATATTACCTTTTTGTCTTTTGACGTCAGTGTGTAGTCGGCTCACATTTCAGATGTCTATGAGTTGTTAACAGCTCCATCAAATACTGATTTTTTTTCCCCCTCTAAACTTCTCACATGGTTTCATTTCAATGGTAAAAGGTAAATGGACTGTACTTATATAACGCCTTTCTAGTCTTTGTGACCACTCAAAGCGCTTTACATCACATGTCATATTACCCTTTCACACACATTCATACACTATTGGTAGGGGTTACCACGCAGGGTATCAACCTGTTCATCAGGGGAATTTAACCATTCATTCACATTCATACACTGTTGGCATGGCAACAGGAGCAATTTGGGGTTAAGTGTCTTGCCCAATGACACATCGACATGTGGACTGAAGGAGCCAGGAATCAAACTACCAATCTTCCAATTGGAGGATGACTGCTCTACCTCCTGAGCCACAGCCGCCCCTATAATAAATAAATGATCCAATATTTCAGCAACAATCAAAGATGAGAGAGAAAGTCCAAAAAACTGAAAATATAGATTAATGTATCAGAACTTTTTGTTTTTGTGTCTTATGCTGGACCAAATCTGTAGTTTCATGACAGAAACTAATAGATTCATATCATTGTCAGGGTCATCCAGGTCATAGTTATCTAAGACGGACTGAACGGAGGGTACCTGGACTTTTATTGTTGATACTTGAAGACAGATTTGCCACCCATCTGATCAGTTTCTTCAGCTTTGACTGACTGTCTCAGGTATTTAACCTCTGTATTTAACCTCCAAGAGATTAGACGGTGTGTAGAAATACAGAAAATGTGTTTTAAATTACATTTTTTTTCCCTGGAGGAGGATCCCCAGGACACCCTAATCCACGTCAAAGTAAAGAAACCTCAACAGAAGAGGAGATCTACAACACCACTCATCCCCTAACTACAATCAGGTCCTTTCATTCCTTCCCAGGAGGCCACATTCAGCCTCAGGTGACTTCAGATTGAATCAGATCCAGAGTCCTGAGCTGTCTGATTGATGTGATGATGTTTGAACACACGGACATGTTTCAAGCCTCTTTAACTCGATCCTCTCAACAAGGGAGTACAGGCGCAGATAAAATGATTGAAGTTTACTGCACTGGTCTCACAAAGTGCAGATTTGTGCCAAAAAAAAAAATACTAAAAAGGGGAGAAATATGAAAAAAAAAAAAAAAAAAAAAAGTTCTTCTGAAGTCTGACACCACCACTCTTTAAATATGTGGAGCTTCAGGCTGATGGTCCATATGAACAGTGAAATAGGTTTTCCTCTCTGTAATCATTCTTCCTGTTCATACTGACTATTAAAAGATCTCCTTCAAATGTACTTTCAATGGGAGTGATGGAGGACAAAATTCATTCATTAAAAAAGTAGATGTGAAGCTTTATATTTAGCTTCAGCAGTCTGAGTTATATCTTATATATAGTCATATCAAGTGATATCTGACACTCTTACAGTCTTTTTAGCATCAGATTCCCTCTTAGTGTTTCCTGTTGAGCTGTGGTGGAAGTATAGTAACAAAAAGAGACTTTGGTACTAAAAACACTGTAACGTTGAAACATAGAAGATGAAGATTTGACTCATTTGGACGCTGAAGCTTCATATTAGCTTCACATCAACTTTTAAATCCATTTTAACACAGAAGGAGGACTGTGGGTTTATCCTCCATCACTTCCATTATAAACATTATGAAGGATCTACTAATAGTCAGTATGAACAGGAGGAATGATTACAGCAAGAAAAACTGCTTTAATGTTCATTTGAGCTCCTGACTGGTTTGAAAAATGGAGAATCGTCCTTTAACACTTCTTTACCAAACTATACTAAGCAGTGATCTGTGATTGGTGATCAGCTGATGACACGTTAACATAATGAACCAAGATGCTGCTCAAGCCGCTTCTTCTTCTTTATTCTGTTTAACCCTCCTGTTGTCCTCGAGTCAAGGAAGGAAGGAAAGATGGATGGAAGGATGGAAGGAAGGAAGGAAGGATGGAAGAATGGAAGGGAGGAAGAAAGAAGGAAAGGAGGGAGGTAGGAAGGAAGGAAAGATGGAAGCAAGGATGGAAGGAAGGAAGGAAGGAAGGAAGGAAGGAAGGAAGGAAGGAAGGAAGGAAGGAAGGGAGGAAGGGAGGAAGAAGGAAGGAAAGGAGGCAGGAACATGGAAGGGAGGAAGAAAGAAGGAAAGGAGGGAGGTAGGAAGGAAGGAAAGATGGATGGAAGGATGGAAGGATGGAAGGATGGAAGGATGGAAGGAAGGAAGAAAGGAAGGAAGGAAGGAAGGAAGGATGGAAGGAAGGAAGGAGGGAGGGGAGGAAAAATGGAAGGGAGGAAGAAAGAAGGAAAGGAGGTAGGTAGGAAAGAAGGAAGGATGGAAGGAAGGATGGAAGGATGGAAGGAAGGAAGGAAGGAAGGAAGGAAGGAAGGGAGGAAGGGAGGAAGAAGGAAGGAAAGGAGGCAGGAAAATGGAAGGGAGGAAGAAAGAAGGAAAGGAGGGAGGTAGGAAGGAAGGAAAGATGGAAGGAAGGATGGAAGGATGGAAGGATGGAAGGGAGGAAGGAAGGAAGAAAGGAAGGGAGGAAAGAATGAAGGAAGGATGGAAGGATGGAAGGAGCAACTGAGGAAAGAAGGAAGGAAGGAAGGGAGGAAAGAGGGAACAGTCAAAACAGACGGGGTCAATTTGACCCGGGAGGATGACAGGAAGTGCGGTTCACACATGTATGTTCTGCACTTCCTGTGAACATATATAACTCATTCTGAGACTTCTCACCATCAGTTAAGTTTGATTTGGAATCCCCATTAGCTGTTACCCTGGCAACAGCTACTCTTCCTGGGGTCCATGGTAAAATGTGATATGTGACATGTATGTAACTCTGCAGTATATCTGTATGTTGATCACATGTTCATGGTCTGTGTTGAGTTGGTCAGAGCTGCATCACCAAAAATGAGACGCGTTCCTGACTGATATATTAGAGCTGGATGTATCGATCGGGTTCGGTATCGATCGGTTATCAGTTATTGGTGAAATATTCTGATGGCGCATCTGTCCATTTTAGTTTGATGGTTTTTAACAAACTGCAGTTATAATAATCTAATAATCTGCTGAGCTGGACTGAACACACACTCTCTCTCTCACACACACACACACACACACACACACACACACACACACACACACACACACTCATTAAAAGCTTTCATTAGAGAACGCCAGTCAGTCATCCAGACACAAACATTAATCCACTGTCCAGACTGTCTGTCAGTCTATCTTCTGCTCAGCCTCTAATTCAGTAAGTTTTTTCTGAGAAGCGCAAATTTAGGAATTTAAAGGATTTTTTTTCACAGCAACATAAAAAAACACATACTGACATAATTAAAATCTAATTAGAGGAAAATAAACTGAATGAAGTGTCTGTTTGGTTAACTCCTCCTGTTGTCCTCGAGTCAAGGAAGGAAAGGAGGGAGGAAGAAGGAGGGAGGGAGGGAGGAAGAAAGGAGGGAGGGAGGAAGGAAGGAGGGAGGAGAGAAGAAGGAAGAAAAGAAGGGAAGGAAGGCGGGAAGGAAAGGAGGGAGGGAAGGAAGAAGGAAGGAAGGAAGAATGAAAGAAAGGAGGGAGGGAAGGAAGGAAGGAAAGGAAGGAAGGAAGGAGGGAGGGAGGAAGGAAAGGAGGGAAGGAAGGAAGGAAGGAAGGAAGGAGGGAGGAAGGAAGGAAGAAGGAAGGAAAGGAGGAAGGAAAGGAGGGAAGGAAGGAAGGAAGGAAGGAAGGAAGGAAGGAAGGAAGGAAGGAAGGAAGGAGGGAGGAAGGAAGGGAGGAAGAATAAAGGAAGGACGAAGGAAGGAAGAATGAAGGAAAGGAGGGAGGAAGGAAGGAAGAATGAAGGAAAGGAGGGAGGAAGGAAGAAAAGGAGGAAGGAAAGGAGGGAAGGAGGAAGAAGGAAGGAGGGAAGGAAGGAAGGAAGGAAGGAGGGAGGAGGGAAGAAGGAAAAAAAGGAGGAAGGAAAGGAGGGAAGGAAGGAAGGAAGGAAGGAAGGAAGGGAGGAAGGAAGGAAGGAAGGGAGGAAGGGAGGGAGGAAAGAAGGAACAAGTCAAAACAGCCGGGAGGACGACACGAGGGTTAATGTGAGTTTAAAGGACAGTATGACCAGTCTGATGTCTCTATATATATATATTATTTACTTCCTCATGTTTGAATCCACTGATCTACTAACGAGTAACGTCTTCTCACCTTAAATTGGCTTGCTCTGCCTGGTTTTGACCCCTGCCTGTTTTGGACTCCAATTAAATATCTGTGGACTCTGAAATATCTTCCTGTTGTCGTGCTTTTGGGTTCCCTGCCTTCTGAGCCGTTACAGTATAAATACATTTCAAACTGAATGTGTGTGTATCAAAATCTGATTTATCTTATTCCTCTGTTGTCCAGTGAGTCTCACACCGCTGCACTGGCGGACATGCTCCTTCTGTGTAGATCTGCAGCAGCACACAGAACATGAATGACTGTCAGATCCAGACTGATCCAGAGTTAATGAAGTTACTGCTTCTGTGCCACGTGCCCGAAATGCTCACATCACCCTCGATTTAAAGACGCACTCATCACTTCAGCTGCTGTGAGATGCTGCAGGTATTTAAAGAAATTTGACACAGAGCCAGCTGTGGGCAACAAACACAACATCAGTACCGATGTTTCTCCTAAATGTGTGACACTGTCTGACATGTTCCCTCATTATGAAGAGTTTAGTCACGTTAGTTTGTTTAGAAACGGCTCCAAAGACTAAGACAGTAGATCTGTGTAAGCTTCATTTATAGTTTTATTAGCATGTTGAGCTACATATTAAAACCTCTTGACTTTGTATTACATCAGGAATTTCTCAGAAAACTTTGGCACAATGTCACATTAAAAACATCACCCGGATTGCCTTCTTCCACCTCAAAAACATCTCCAGACTCCGCCCATCACTGTCCCAATCCAGCACTGAAATCCTGGTACATTCATTTGTCACTTCCCGCCTTGACTATTGCAATGCCCTCCTCACCGGACTCCCCGCCAAACTCATCAACAGACTACAAATTATTCAGAACTCGGCCGCCCGCATCATCACCCGCACCAAATCGTCTGACCACATCACCCCTACTTTCATACAACTTCGGTGGCTCCCGGTACACCTTGGGTGACTTGAAAGGCACCATCAAATAAAATGTGTTTTTTTTTATTAAGAAGTTGTGATATGAACTTCTCTCCTGAGACTTATAAACATACCTCTGCTATTGGTCTTTGAAGGCATTTCTAAACAAACTAACCAAAACTCTTCATAATGGAGGAACATGTCACCCAATGCAGTGCTGTGTGACTCTGATATGTTTTTAATAGTTTTTGGAACAACAGCGGACGTCTACAGCAATAGATGTATTAACAGGTGTATTGATGAATTTACCTTGAACAGTTGCAGGATGCAGGTCAACATGATGGAAACGGAGCTGTTTATCTGCTGTATATCAATGAGTTTATCGTTATCTCAAACTGATGTAGGATATTGGTCACCACGATGAAAAACAGCACTGTTGGTAATGCTGTAGCTGTGTCTTATCTGTATTTTACCCAGTTTACTGATGAGTTTACCTCAAACAGTGGCAGGATGTTGTCTGTATATAATATATAATATATAATTATCTGTATATCATTAGAGTATTAATGTGTATTAACAGTATATTAACAGGTATATTGATGAGTTTATCACCATGATGGACATAGAGCTGGTTGTCTGCTGTAGCTGTGCACATTAATGTTGTATTATCTTTATATTAATGTTGTATTATCTTTATATTAATGTGTATTATCTTTATATTAATGTGTATTATCTTTATATTACCAGGTTATCTTATGAGTTTAAAGGGTACTATCAGTGTTTACCTCAAACAGTCGCAGGATGTTGGCCACCATGATGGACACGGAGCTGGCCGAGGCTCCGATCACTCCCACCACACGCTCAGGTTTGCGGATGAGGGGCGGCTCTCCGTTGGAGCAGCGGATGTCGGACGTGTCTTTCTGGATCAGCGCCTGGACGAAGGTGAGCGACTGCTCCAGAGCGTAGGTGTCTCTGGAGCAGGTGTCCAGGATGCGAGCGCCCAGCGTGATGTTTGGCAGCAGCTCGGGGTCGCTGTTGATCTGGTCCAGAGCGTACAACATGGCCTCCATGCGGTGGATCCCCTTCTCCTTCTTCAGCTCGCCGCAGGGCAAACCGTGGGGCCCCCGGGAGTGGATGGGGAACAGGCCACCCAGCGTGATGTCACCAGGGATCTTTATGGAGTGGGGGTGGAAGTGCTGGTGGGACGCGCTCACCTGGAGCACCTGTCCACCAATCCCCAGCCAGAGGAACAGCAGGAGGCGGGGCAACGGGGACGACTGACAGGGGGCTCGTCCAATCCAGAGCGAGTCCTGATGATGATGATGACGGTGATGAAAAAGGAGGCGGAGGGAGGTGAGGGCGGTGCCTGATGATGTCATACTGACGTGACATTCAGTGGAGGGTTTTCATCCTGCTGAAGGAACCTGAAACCAACCAACCAATCAATCAATCAATCAACCAATCAATCAATCAATCAATCAATAATACTTCACTACAAGCTTGAAGCCTTTCAGCGATGAACAAACAGCATGAATCTGAGTTGTGTTTACAGAATCATAACTTCATTGTTTGCTGCAGACAGGGGGCGCCATCAGGGGGCAAAAAGTTAGGAGACCCATGACTGATAGGGGCCCTAAAATATATTTAATTAATTTAATAAACATATCATAATTAATAGAATTTTTCATTTACAATTAAACTATACACAATGACAATATGTTGCATGCATAACTACATAGTGTTATATCACCACAGCTCAATCTCAGTAAATATTGTACAGTTAGTATTGGACTATGAGACTATACAAGCCTTCACAGGTAGAGGTGTGTGGTTAGCATGTTCATATTTAAAAAAAATTGTAAAAAATATGTTGTATTTGACATGTTTGATAATGTTCACATATTGTATGTTTATTAGTAATCTTCTGTACTGCTTGGGCAATATAGATGTTCTGCTCTGTCATGCCAATAAAGATTATATGAATTGAATTAATACTGCTGTGATTACTCATTGGGATTATACGACAAGGGCGAAATCTTCATTCAGACATTGTGTGTGTGTGTGTGTGTGTTTGTGTGTGTGTGTGTGTGTGTGTGTGTGTGTGTGTGTGTGTGTGTGTGTGTGTGTGTGTGTGTGTGTGTGTGTGTGTGTGTGTGTGTGTGTGGTGGTGTTGGAGGGAATTCAGCGTCAGGCTTATCTTGGACTTTTAGCTACTTAAAATAAAAACATCCTGGCAGCTGTGATGAGGCTCAGGATTCATTCATAAAAGCAGCTTTATTAAAAACCGTAACCCTGGTGATACATTCAGTGACCCCTTGAACAACAGTGGTGTAAGATTTAGACTTTAATCTAACACATTTCAGATCTGCTTGAGTCACATGTAATAATAATAGCTGTATATTGATGGACATTACAATAGATTAGGTTATAGATGATGATGGAGAGCTCTGTGTGTGGACGTCTCTCCACAGTTTTCATTTCTGTGCTGAAGTGTGGAGAAAAGCCTGAAACACTGGAAACCACTCCGCTCACAGTAAAAATAACTTTACTGCCTATAATACAATCCTATTATATGCAGCACCATATATTAAAATACCAGTTTTAAGGATCATAAATATGCAGGGGTGAAGCAGCGGCGGCCCTCAGGTCCTTAAAGATGGAGCCAAAGCTTTGGCACCGCACTCACTGCTGCTGCCAGGTTTTCTGTGAATGGCATCCAGTGTGTTTTAAAGACATTTTAACACTGAATATTTAGGGAACAAATGAGCTTTCTTTCAGCCTCTGGAGGAGTCAGATTATGTTCCTGTTATACGGAGCCCCAAGTCCAGACAGGTGATACTTTTTTATCTTATCTTCTAAATTCATATTCATCTCTAACCTGCAGCTCTCCAACCTTCAGATACACACAGTCACCACATCACAACACAACTCTGCTCATAGAGTTTTATTCTCACCTCATAAAAGTTATTACATTCTTGCTGCTCTTGCAAATAAAAGTGGAGGAGAGAAACAGCTGCAGGGCATCTGGACCAAAGCCCATTTATTAACAATTTCTTAACTTTTTATAACTGCAGAAGTTAATTATTTTTCATTAATTCTTTATAAATATAACTGCAGACCTGATGACTTATCAAAAAAAAGAGATATTTGCTCTTTTTTAATGATAATGCATAATTATTAAAGTTGTGGAGTGGGCAGCCTGGCTTTAAATATCATGATGGTCCAGTGTGGATGCAGCCTGTTCAAAAATGATCATTGTTAATAATTATTACAGATGTTTTACTCTATGATCCTATAAGCTGATAATCTTATACATACAGCATATATATATACATATATATATATATATAAACAGACATTTGTTTGCAATGATTCCTCAAATGTGGTGATTAAACACTTTTGGTAAAGATGTGTGATGGAGGCAGAAGTTTAACAATAAACTTTATAGTATAAAATGTCATTAGTGCACTCAAACAGTAGACTTTAATTACACTGGGAGGAAGAAGGAAGGAAGGAAAGAAAAGAGGGAGGAAAGGAAAAAAGGAAGGAAAGGAGGCAGGAAGGAATTGAGGATGGAAGGAAGGAAAGAAGGAGGGAAGGAGGAAGGAAGGAACAGTCAAAACAGACAAGGTCAATTTGACCCGGGAGGACGACAGGAAGGTTAATAATTATAAATTATTCTGTCTCCACCTTTGAATCCCAACTGAAAACGCAGCTATTCAGAGTGGCAATCACATTCTTGCTTATTTATTATACTAAAATACCTATTATGAAAATTGATAAATAAACACAATAAAAAACACATTTGCATATTAAACTTAAAATTAAGAAAAATAATCAAAAATGCATTAAAGACTGCCAATATAACTTTACACACACACACACACACACACACACACACACACACACACACAGGAGGCTCCGAGGACCCTGAACCAACATGGAGGCTGAGACGCGTCCCCCCAGCCCGGATGTGATATTTATATCATGTGTTTACGTTCAGTAAATGTTTATCCAGCGTTGCTTTTAACTATCGTATATCTCAGATATCTCAGACTCATCATGTTAAAGGTTAGGAGAGAGGACCAGAGTCATGTGATTTATACGTTTCTTACAAGAGAAAACTACTTTGTGAGTTTCTGATGATTTCAAGCTGGAAGCCAAATTGACCCCGTCTGTTTTGACTGTTCCTTCTTTCCTCCTTTCCTCCTTCTTTCCTTCTTTCCTTCTTTCCTTCCTCCCTCCTTTCCTTCTTTCTTCCTCCCTTCCTTCCTTCCTTCCTTCCTTAATTCTTCCTCCCTCCCTTCCTTCCTTCCTCCCTTCCTCTTTTCCTTTCTATCGCCCTCCCTCCTTCTTTCTTTCCTCCCTCCCTCCTTCCTTTTTTCCTTTCCTTTCCTCCCTTCCTTCCTTCCTTCCTTCCTACCTCCTTTCTTTCCTTCCTTCCTTTCTCCCTCCTTTCCTTCCTTCTTCCTTCCTTCCTTCCTTCCTTCCTTCCTTCCTTCCTTCCTTCCTTCCTTCCTTCCTCCCTCCCTCCCTCCCCTCCTTTCCTTCCTTCTTCCTTCCTTCCTTCCATGACTCAAGGACAACAGGAGGGTTAACATTACGCCAAATAAATGAATGTTCCAGATGTTTTGGGTGGAACCATATAAAGCAGAGGTGTCAAACATGCGGCCCGTGGGCCAGAACTGGCCCACCGAGGGGTGCAATCCGGCCCACTCTCCTTTCTGTGTTCTTTTCCTTCCTTCCTTCCTTCCTTCCATCGGTCCTTCCTTCTTTCCTTCCTTCCTTCCTCCGTTTCTTCCATCTGTCCTTCCTTCTTTCCTTCCTTCCTTCCTCCGTTTCTTCCATCTATCCTTCCTTCCATCTGTCCTTCCTACCTTCCTTTTTTCCTTTCTTTGTTCATCCATGTCTTCCATCTGTCCTTCCTTCTTTCCTTCCTTCCTTCTGTCCTTCCTTCCATCTGTGCTTCCTACCTTCCTTTTTTCCTGTCTTCCTTCCTCCGTTTCTTCTATCTGTCCTTCCTTCTTTCTTTCCTTCCTTCCTTCCTTCCTTCCTTCCTTCTGTCTGTCCTCCCTACCTTTCTTCCCTCTTTCCCTTTGTCTGTGTTTCCTTCCTTCTCTTCTTAATTCCTCCTTTCCTTCTTTCCCTCCATCTTTTTAATGATCCGGCCCACATGAGATCAGACTGGTCTGTATGTGGCCCTTGAATGAAAATGAGTTTGACTCCTCTGATATAAAGGCAACCGGCCCGATATATTAATGTTTGAAGACAGTCAGATTAAAGATGATGAGCATAAATCTCCTTCCTTACAGATATACACAGGAGGAAGCAGGAAGTATTGATTGGTGTTGAATTGGAATTGGGTGTAAATGTCCTTTTTCTTCATTTCTACTCACTCTTTTATTTATTCTGTGTTATTCTGCGGCTGATACTTGTTGTATTTGTCTCCATGCTGTATTTCAGTAATTCTGCTTTCATTGTCTACCCCAGAGGTGTCAAACTCATTTTCATTCAAGGGCCACATACACACAAATTTGATCTCATGTGGGCCGGATCATTAAAAAGATGGAGGGAGGGAAGGAAGGAAGGAAGGAAGGAAATAAGAAGGGAAGGAAGGAAAGACAGACAAAAGGAAAGAGGGAAGAAAGGTAGGAAAGAGAGACAGTGAAGGACGGACAGACAGAAGGAAGGAAGGGAGAAAGGAAGAAAGGAAGGAAGGACAGATGGAAGGAAGTACAGAAGGAAGAATGGAAGGAAGGACAGATGGAAGGAAGGACAAATGGAAGGAAGGACAGAAGGAAGAAAGGAAGGAAGGACAGATGGAAGGAAGGACAGAAGGAAGAAAGGAAGGAAGGACAGATGGATGGAAGGACAGAAGGAAGGAAGAACAGATGGAAGGAAGGACAGAAGGGAGAATGGAAGGAAGGACAGATGGAAGGAAGGACAGAAGGAGGAAAGGAAGGAAGAACAGATGGAAGGAAGGACAGAAGGAAGAATGGGAGGAAGGACAGATGGAAGGAAGGACAGAAGGACAGAAGGAAGAATGGAGGGAAGGACAGAAGGAAGAAAGGAAGGAAGGACCGAAGAAAAGAATTAAGGAAGGTAGGATGGACAGGTGGAAGAAAGGAAAAGAGCACTGGATGGCGAGTGGGCCAGATCGTACCCCTCGGCGGGCTGTATCTGGCCCGCGGGCCGCATGTTTGACACCTTTGGTCTACTCTGTTCTGTACACACAACATCAGTCTGTCCTTAGAGAGCGATCCCTCCTCTGTCGCTCATCCTCAGGTTTCTTCCTTTTTCTCCTTCTTTTTTTTTTTTTAGATACTTCGTCCTTATATAGAAGATGTTATATTACTATACAGACTTTAAATCTCCCCCTGAGGCAAATTTGTATTTTTGTATTATTGGGCTGTACAAATAAAAACTGACTTGTGTGTTTTTGATTTATTTGAATTATTTTTGTTCACAGAGCAAAAACAGCGTCGCATAACGATTCAGTAGAAGAGAAGAAGAGCGAGAGAATGAAACGCAGCATCGGCAGGAAGCAGAAATATGACTTAGTACTGTCATTTTATGATTTTATGATGTGGATTTGTTTGATGTTCTTTTGTGAATATATTTGGTATAAAAATGATTTTTTCCAATATATAAAAAACATAAAAACACAACGTCTCCCATGAAAACATATTATATATTATCATAACTGTGTTTTATTGTACTGTCATTTATTATCTGCTAGTAGTACATTTACCTCTAACACTTATATCTGCTTATAATTAAATTATAGTGTGTTATAAACTATGTATTAACTCTTTATGGACTGATTATTAAATATGCGTAAAGTCAATGTCATCATGGATCATTTTACATCTGAGAAGTCAAAGACAACCCCCCCCCCCAAAAAAAATCCAGAAATATGAGAAAATAATTGAAGAAACCAGAGAGGACACACACACACACATACGCACGCACGCACGCACACACACCCACACACACACACACACACACACACACACACACACACACAGCATCCATTACACATATGAACAGAAATGATCAATAATAATCAATTAGACAGGATGTAAAAAAGTCCCAAACTGAATCCAACAACAGACGTCTATCTGAATCTGATCATTATTGTCATTAATTGATTATTTTAGTTTTTAAAATATCATAAAATTATTTCTCAGAGTTCAAACTGTCAATTGTTTCATTTCTCTCTGATCAAGTGTCCATTTACTGACAGAAAACAGAAAAGATCCAAATAGATGTTTGTGGCGTTTGATCATTTAATGACTCAAATGATAAATTAGATTCAATGAAAAGAGTCTCACATAGTTTAAGACATAATAGAAAATCATATAAATTATAAATATAAACAAAATAAACAAAATTATACATTAAATACATTAATTATATTAATCATAAGGACTGAGCAGATGTTCAATGAGTCTCTAACGTCTCATTCAAACACTATTTAAAAACTTCACTCTGGTTTTCTGATTATAATAATAAATAATAGTCTATTTAAAAAGAGCAATATAAAATATATTTACTGTAAATATCAACAACAAATAGATAATAATCAGATAAACAGCTGTATTGATCCCTGAAGCAGCTGTTAGCTTCACAGAGGAACATGTTTTCATAAAGGCTAGATATATATATATATATAGATATAGAGTGACATTATTATTTATTTATATTTACATTTATATGAATAAATAATGAAGTCGGTGTTCCCTAGCAGCTGAACTGGTTCCACTCACTGGTTAAACTGGTTTTCATGGGACACAGTTCTGGAGAATCAAGAGACTAAACTCACCGGAGAGGAATCTGGTCTCCCCCGGGGTCCGCTGACAGTCCTGACCCGCCGAGCTGCACTCTTCTCCGGCTGCAGGTCCACACAGCTGCCGCTCTGCCTCCGGTGAGTCCGACACACGTGAAACTTCTCCACCCGGTTCACCTCCTCCTCCTCCACCTCCTCCTCCTGCTCCAGCTCCCTCCTGCTGCTCCAATCAGCGAGGACTGAGGACCTGTCTGCCTCTTATTAAAACACTCGCTTTATAACTCGGCTCTGTGTGTGTGTGTGTGTGTGTGTGTGTGTGTGTTCGTGTATGTGTGTGTGTGTGTGTTTGTGATGGTTGTAAAGATTTGGGATTCGTGATTGTGGTCCGAGTGGATCATCCCTGACCTCTAGTGGTGTGAGAGTCATAACTGTGTGTGTGTTTGTGTATGTGTGTGTGTATGTGTGTGTGTGTATGTGTGTGTGTATGTGTGTGTGTAACCACTTAAGTCACTTTCGGGGACACACAGCAGACTCCAAACCAGTTAGCTTGTACAATTAGGATCAAAAAATCAAAATGTCCCCAATTAATAAAACCCTGTTGATTTAAATATTTGGGTTAAGGATAGGATAGCTGTGTGTGTGTGTGTGTGTGTGTGTGTGTGTGTGTGTGTGTGTGTGTGTGTGTTAGAGATATAAGTCTATATAAATACCCCGTGGTGTAAAATTTAGATGACAATTATTAACAATGAATAATGTTGTATCTGCTAAAAGGCTACTTACTTGATTGTTGACTATTATTTGTTAATGATAATCTAAACTGAGGGCTTTATGTTAAAAGAAGAGATGCATGTGATTCTGCACCTACTGAATGAATAAGCACATTAGTGATCTGATCAATATAAACTATAATATATGTGATTAAATATACCACACTTTTATTATTAGGGCCCGAGCACTGACCAGCACGAAGCCCTATTGTATCTATAAACCGACATGCATGGGGGGGGGGGCCCGTTCATCACTGCTTGCAGCTTTAATTATTATTATTATAAAAAGAATGCAGTAAGAAAAGCAACTGAACAGCATTGAAACTGAAATGTCCAGAACAGCTGAACAGTAGCTGAATGATCTTTGCCAAACTGTTTGAAAACACCTGAGGACTGAGGACTGATACCCCTTTTGCTGGTTCAGAGCTAGTGCTAGAGCCAGTGCTCAGTTGGTGCTAATCCAAGCACCTGTTACGAACCTGTTGCTTTTCCACTGGCAAGGAGCCACGCAGTTACGTCACTGTATAATGTAGCCAGCGCACGGCTTTGAAGCACTTCCATGATTCACCAGTGAGAGGCAGCAACATGGCGCAAGGCATCTAGCCTGCCGGAAATGAAGAAGAAGAAGAAGAAGAAGAAAATGAAGAAGAAGAAGAAGCAGCAGAAGAAGAAGAAGACAGTTCTGGCAAAAAAATCATAAAAATAGTACTTTTAATCCACAAATCTTTAACCCTCCCTAAATGCCACGCTAGTCAGCTAATGAACGTTAATCCCGCTAGCCGGCTAATAAACGTTAGCACTGCTAGCCAGCTAATAAACGTCAGCCCCGCCCCCTGTCCGCTGACGTAATCGGTTCTTGCTTTAGACCAGCAAAGAGTTGGTGCTTGCTCTGGCTCCCGTTCTGAGGCTCCGGGCTGGAGCTTTGGTGGTGGAAAAGCAAAGAACCGGTGCTTAGACGGGCTCTGGCTCCGAACCAGCACCAGCACCAGCTCCAGCTCAGTAGAAAAGGAGAATCTCACGCTCAGAATAATTCCTGAAAAGATCAGAAATCAGGTGCAGCAGGGACAAGAAAGAAAAAGCTGGACCACCACCACCACCACTAATATATTGACCGGTGCCAAGAAGATGAGATAAGCTTGTTTTGAAAGAAAGATGATTGGTTGAAATTCACTCGGCTGTAAAGGGAGTTTACACTTTCCCACGGAGGTCAGCAAAATTAGAAGTATAAAACCATACCTCTTATTTTATATCAAATCATTTCTGCATAGATTTTAGTGTGTGTATGTTTTGGTTCTGGGTAATAAAACTCTAACTGCATTCAGCTGCATGACTCTGGGTGATTGAATTTTTTGAGACTCCAACATCTTTTGAATAATATTAGAGATTAATTTGATACGACGACCCCAAAAGTGACTTAAACCAACCTGTGTGTGTGTGTGTGTGTGTGGTCTGTCATAGGCTACTTTGGGGGATTAATTTCTGACTTAATTGGGGACAGCTTGTCCAACTGGGGATAAAAGCTGTGTCCCAAATCAGGAAAAAAAAGAACAGATTTTTGGGTCAGTGGTTAAAGGTCAGAGTTAGAGTAAGTCTCCAGGAAATGAATGTCCCCCATAGTGACCCATGCTTACCTGCTCAGGTGGTTCAGGTGATGACAGAAAGCTGATGAGTTTAGATGAGAACATGAAGTTTGGAGGTTGAATCATTATCAACCCTCCTGTCGTCCTCCCGGGTCAAATTGACCCCATCTCTTTTGACTGTTCCTTCCTTCCTTCCTTCCTTCCTTCTGTCTTCCTTTCCTTTCCTTCCTTCCATCTATCCTTCTTTTATTTCCTTCATTCTGTCCTTCTTTCCTTCCATCTATCCTTCTTTTATTTCCTTCCAGCTATCCTTCTTTTCCTTCCTTCCTTCTCTCCTTACTTCCTACTCCTTTTCCTCCCTCCCCTGTCCTTTCCTTCCTTCCTTCCTTCCACTTTTCCTTCTTCCCTTCCTTCTCTCCTCACTGCCTTCCTCTTTTCCTCCTTACTCCTTTACTTCCTCATTCCTCCCTTCCTCCCTTCCTTGACCTGAAGACAACAGGAGGATTAATGAACTCTGAGACGTTGCAGCAGAAAGATTTAAAGGAGCAGTTCACGCCTGAAAAACTGCGAACGCATCCTTTAAACTCGTCACACAGGTGTTCAGTGTTTACCTGCAGAGGTTTTAACTCACTTTGATCTTCACACACACACACACACACACACACACACACACACACACACACACACACACACACACACACACACACACACACACACAGATAAATAAATAATAATAGATCTTGTTTGTTTTTGTGTTGGGGGAACAGCTGTTGCCGTGGGAACAGCAGCCTGTAAATATTTGCTGCCAGGTACCCCACTGACAGGTTTCCACGGTGACGAAAAAGTCTGAAGCGATTAAAGTGAAGAGATGATCTGAGGACACGCGTGTAAGAGATGATGATGTCATTCACATGTTTATGATTTACTGTAAACATGTAAATAACAGGCGCAGGGCGGCCGTGTCACTTCCTGTTACTGTGACGTCAAAGTAAAATATGTAGAGAAATATTTTATTCTGATTATCGATTATTCGTTTTGATTAATGTTTTAGGAAAGAAGAAGTGCAAATCCTCTGATTCAAACTTCTTAATGTTCATATTTCCTGGTTTATTTCGTCCTCTGTGACAGTAAACTGAATATTTTTGAGTTTGTGGACATTTAATGACGTCGTGTTGGACGTCAGGAAACACTGATCAACACTTTTCACCATTTTCTGATATTTTATGGACAATAAAATGAATGAATTAAATCCACAAAATAAGCATCAAATTAATTCATAATGAAAATAAATCGCCTAAAAACACAATAAAAATAGTTTTTATACATAAAGTTTGATCCACATCAGACTGAGTGGATCAATAGAATATCAATCAGTAACTTTGATCACTGAATAATCCATTTTTAACTAGTCAGTATTTGTGTTTTCTGTTTTTTAAATGTGCTGATTTGAAGTTTTTCTGTCTCACAGGTTAATAAACTGAACTAAATGAATTATAAATAATAAATGATTAGTTCTGATGGATCCGAATCAGCTGATAATTGATAAATGTGGATTAGCGTTGAGCGGCTGATGAGTGACTCTCTGACATTAACGTGAATTTAAAGTAAAACAAATATTTACAAACTTTACTCTCTTTACAAAATGTCATAAACAAACTGAACTCAGTCTCTGATTGGCTGACAGTCTCTATCAGCTGACACCCTCGTCTCTCTGGCTGGCAGCCGATTGGTCGGTTTCTATTCGGGGTCGTTTGCTCTCCGGCTGCTGTGATTGTTCGACATCTCTGAACCCATCATGGGTGATCTGGTATTGGACGGTGGCGTCCGCGTGACCTGGAGATTTAAAGATGGCCGCCAACCGCCGCGCCCCCGCCCAGTGTAGGAGGAGCCTGATGGTGGGGCCGTGGCCCCAGCTATCCCCGAGGGCGGGGACGTGCTGCGATTGGCTGCCCTGCACCCGCGTGGTCATATGGTTGGTCATCACCACGGCGATGTCGCGGCTGGTTGCCGTGTCGATGAGCTGCTGGGCGAGGCTGTTGAGGAGGCGCGTTCTCTGTGACAGGTCGTCGAAGAGCTTCCGGAACGGAGACGCCACGCTGTCAATCACCAGGAGGCGGACCCTCGGGTGCTGAGACAGGAAGTTGGGCAGCAGGTGAATCTCAGCCAGAAGCTCCACGTAGTCACGGCAACGCAGCTGACAGGAAACAGGCCGAGTTTTAGTCGACTTTGGATTCAATTATTCTAAATAAAGAAAAAGATTCTGATTTAACTAATAGGATTCTGTTACCACGACAACCAATCAGCATACCACAAATATGTTGGACAGGATGGTTTCCACGGTGAAGGTCGTCACGGCCTCTCGTTGCTCGGCGTCCTCGGCCAATAAGGAGCAGTGTCGGACGGCGGCGGTGGCGATGTCGATGGCTCTCTGGACAATGAAGCTTCCCTCGGTGTCGATGAAGAGCACCTGACCTCCGACCCCCCCGAAACACTGCGGCACCTGAACGTCCACCGCCAGCTGCAGACTGACATCATCACACACACACACACACACACACACACACACACACACACACACACACACACACACACACACACACACACACACACACACACACACACACACACACACACACACACACACACACACACACACACACACACATTAAACTCAATTTTCTGATTTATCATCTATAAAATAAATCTGTTAATTGTTGCTTTTTGATCAACAAAATAAAACTTTTCTTCTCTTATTAGTAACATTTACTTTTCGTTGTCTACTTTTTCCCCTTTTAATCTTATGATGATATCTATGTTTTAGACACAACATCACAAATCATACAGACTGGGACAGAGCAAGTGACAACATAAAGAAAAGGAATAATAATAATTAAAAAACAAAAACAAATTAAAAGACAAAAATTGAGATTAATATATGCAAGAGAAAATAAAAAGTTAGAAAATTTAAATAAAATAATTATAAATAAAATAAGTAAAATAAGAGAGAGAAGAGAAAGGGTTTATTAAAAGTTAGAGTAAAACTAGATTAAAATAAATTAAAAAGACAAAATAAAAGTAAAAAGATGATTAATTAAAGCTGGACTAAAATTAGAGACAAAATAAGCATACAAATAAAATAAGAAGAAGATAAAACTATAGAATTATAAATAAAATTAAAACATCAAATAAATAAATAAAATAAATAAATATAAACTATTCATTTCTTAATCAAAGGCTGAACAGGCAGGTTTTGAGTTTCCTTTTAAAATGAATGAATGACTTAAATGAATGAATCTTAAGGTAGATTTGTTCTGTACTGCTAGAATTACCTGATAAAGATAATAAATGTTAATAAAGTGAAAAAATAAAGTTTCATTATGAATATATTTAAGGTCAGGGAGCAGGAAACATTTGAATCCCATTTATATTTTATTTCTCTCAGTCACATGTGAGGCTTACAAACTCCCGAGCGTCTGGTTTTATTTTGAATTACATCATTTTAATTTCCCCCTTAAAACATTTTAGCCTAATAAATAATTTCCATTGTTAAAAAAACAACAAAAAAAACCCACACACAACACAACCCTGAGTTAATAATTCATGAATCCACAATCAGAATATCAATAAATACAGCTGCTAAAAGAATAATGAATAAATGATAGAGAAGGTATTCTAGCGGGTAGAGATGTTTCCTGTGGCCCGTAGCGGTGGGACGCGCCATGAATACAGAGCGAGGGTCTTCATTGATGTGCAGGTGTTTGTCAAACAGGTAAAATAATAAATAATATATCATATAAACAGACTGCAGAGAGAAAACAGCTGCTGGTGACTACTCATCTGTATTACTGTCAGCACAGAGAATACATGTACACACACAAACTGACTGACAGCTGATCATATAATAATCTATTTAAAGACATGTTTCCTTGTTTCCTTGTTTCCTCTCTCCTCAAATCTTTAGTGGTTTATAGGTTTTTTGTTCTTTTTTCCCCCCTCGTCCTTTTTATCCCTTCTCTTTACATTGATCTCAGTCTGTTCTGTCTTATTATAAGCTGTGAAGCACCTGTATGAAAGGTGCTATATGAATAAAGTGTGATTTAGTGGGATTTAGACGCAAGGAAAGGACACAAGTATGCAAATTAAGAGAATTGAGATGCACCCAAAGAGACAAACAGAGCTGCTAATCAGAGTGTCGCTCCAGAGGACATCCAAATAAATCCCAATAAATCCAAATTAATCCAAATAAATCTGAATTAAAAGTATTTGATATTCAAAAGTTTATTTTTATGGCAGAATGAAGCAATTATTAACAAAAGGGACCAGATTATACCATCTTAGTAGAACTGCACTGGCTTTCTTTACATTTGTGTGTACAGTCTGTCATAAGCTACATGTGGGGACAAACTTATGATATATAATAGAACCAGTTAGTTGGGGGGGTGGTTTGTGTCCCCAAAAAGCTGATTCTTGTGTCACTGGTTAAGATTAGGGTAAGTCAGGCATGTCTAAACTATTTCATAAAGGGTTTGTATGCCTGCAAGATTTTGTTTCAACCAGTCAAGCACACACAATCTTATCTGAAGACTGAGATGAGCTGATTAAATGAGTTAAACCCTGCAGACACATTATGAACCTTTATGGGACAGTTTGGAGATGCCTGGGTTAGAGTAAGTCTCTAGAAAATTAATTTAAATTGATATAAAGTCCCCAAAAGTGACCATAGTGTGTGTGTGTGTGTGTGTGTGTGTGTGTGTGTGTGTGTGTGTGTGTGTTCCCTACCACAGTTGTGTTTTTCCAATTCCTGGAACGCCACAGATCTCTGTGGTTTTCCCAACAGGAATTCCTCCTCCAAGCGCAGCGTCCAGCTGTGAGGAGAACGTCACGATGCTCCTCAGCTCCTCCTCCTTCTGCAGGAGATCCAGAGCTGTCAGACACATTCCTCCTCCTCCTCCTCCTCCTCCTCCTCCTCCTCCTGCTGCTGCCTCATCACCTTCTCCTTCCCCTCTCCCCACAGCCTGCAACACCTCTAGCGCCTCCTGCTGGGTCAGACCAGTCTCTGCAACACAACCACACAGACAGTTCAAACCCTTAAAACACCTGTGTTTGTTCAGAGATATCTTTACTGAATGAGCCATATATATGTCTGTACTTTGATATCTATATTATATTATGTGTTTATGTGCGTCTGTGTGTGTGTGTGTGTGCATGGGTATAAAAAGTAAATTGGCTTATTTGCAGTGCTGATGTCATATTTTAAAGACTTCCAAGTGATCAATACACACACAGGAACAGCTTTACATAATTTTGGTGTATATATGTATTTTAACCCTTTGTAGGTCTGCTCAACTGTTTGGTAGAGGTCACGTTGTGTCACGATATCTGGTCATAAACTAAATCTATTTAACTTAAAATTTTTGGGCAATCTTTACCACTTTTATAAGGCATGTAATCCACAATATTGGATAAGTAAATTTAATTTAATTTAATTTAATTTAGAGCTGATCTGAGGTCTGTCTACACACCAAATTTACCAGGAGATAAAAACATTTATATCAGAATCAGAATCAACTTTATTGTCATTATACAATGGAATATTGCACAGCCCTTATTGCCCCGCCTAATCCTGCTACACCATTTATTGCACTGTCTCAAGAGTTAATAGATATGTTTTATAAATATGTTTTATTAGAAGATGAAGCTGTGGTGGCTGAATGGGGGGCATGATGCACAGCAGCTCTGATGTGTTTTTAGACGAGGCTTTTTAAAAGGAGGAACTTTATTTGGGGTTTTCAGCTGCTGCCGTCACCATGACAACCACGACGCAACCAGTCTAGAACTAGAACGATTCAAACTGTGTAACGTCGGTGGTAAATAGAATGCAGCTGATGCGAACTCGAGTGTGACGTCGGTGGTAAATAGAACGCAGCTGATGTGAACTCGTGTATGACGTCGGATGTAAACAGAACGCAGCTGATGTGAACTCGGATGTGATGTCAGAGGTAAATAGAACGCAGCTGAAAATCTCCAGGTAACACGGTCACTGTTTACACCGTCACACCTGTTCGTTATAATTGAACGGGACTTTTTAAATGAAAGTGAGCTGAATCTAAGTGGTACCTTTGCGGAGTTGTAGCGCTGTGAGGTGCAGCAGGTCTGCGCTGAACTGGAAACCATTGCTGACCAGTTTCACGATCACACTGGAGCCCAGAGACAGAGTGGACACTGGTCTCTGCATCTTCACTGCTGACAGCTGAAGACGCTACCTCTCATGCTTCAAAACATCCCGCCATGACAGGAGGTATCCCAGCATGCCTTTCACTGCGGAGGGGCGTGGACAAAACCAATACAGTTCCGGTTAGACCTTTCAAAGTAAAGGCTTCTTGTTTTTCCAGAGGCGGTGTCCTGACTCCTCATGAAACACTGACAGACTTTAAAATGTTTGTTTAATTAATGATAATTATTCAAATCAAAATTTATTTTTACATCACATTTTATGAGTTATAAGCATAGGTTATAAGTTATTCTGTATATTTCTATTATTAGATAGATTAGTTTCTGCAGCCATGTGGTGTAAATAAAGTGTGACTGTTAGCATGTAATATATTGATCATATATTGATGGATGTTTTTAAAAAAGCAACTAGTTTTCTTTTTCAAAATACATTTTAGCCTGTTCTCAGAGTTTTATTTTGAAGGCACAACAGGAAGTTTAATATCCTCTGATTGTGTCGTTCTGTTTCGTCATCAGTACTCGACATCGTTTCCACACGTGAAGTCAAGGAGCTGCAGTGTTTTTTAAACATTTTATATTTGAGGAGTTTTAATCAAACTTGAAGGTGAGACTCTTTAAATTCACACGAGGAGCAAAAACACTTCCTGCTTGTCTTGCTTTCTTCTTATTCTCCTTTTAATCTAATTAACGTATGTTATATTTTTCTGTCTTTTCACTCAGATGTTCAGATGTTTCTTCTTTTAAACACTCAGATTTCAAACTGATGAGCTGCTGGATGAGAATCTGTAGCTAAGTTCATAGATTTTAGTAAAACATTATGACATAAAACATCTTTAAACAGCTGATGTGTGAAACTGAGACTGAAGATCTGATCTGTTGTTTTCTGCTCTGACTGTAATTCTGTTTAAACGATCACAGAGAAAATATGACTCATAAAACATCTTTAAAACAAGCCTGAATTATATTTTAGACCCTTTAAATGTTTCCAGTGAAACAGGTGGACAGATGTTTGACTGTTTATAAAGCATGAGATATAAACAACTTCATACCAACTTATCACCACATGTTTTATACATATTATTGTAAACTATGGTCAATAGGCCTCATTTAAATGAAATTAATTGACGGTTAAATGATGACAGAGAAAATTTGACACATAAAATATCTGTTGGCATTTAAAGCTGCTGCAGATTCACTCTGATGTAAACACAAGCCTGAATCATATTTTAGAGGCTGAAATGTTTCCAGTGAAGCAGACGGATCCTGCAGACATGAGGACTGATTGTTTATCAGTCTGCAGAATAGATAACACTTCATTTATACTGATCTTAAACCATCGACTCAGTCTACTGCTCTGCTCTCAGACTTATTACTGGTGATAATTAATAATGATTCATATCTTTGTATATTGTACGGTCTTCTCCAGCAGAATGGGTTAGGGTGTAACAATCATTGGTATGTATTTATCTTTAAACCACTGGTTGGTAAATTACCACCGAACCTATCAGTGATGCTGGATTTGAGAACGGACTCAATTTGGAAAATCAGACTTTGTCCTTCAGTGCACCAAATACTTGAAATGACCCACACACACTAAAAATCAATATCCTCCCAACCTAAATGGAGAGTTTAAAACCCTGATCACTAACCTCACTGTTTCACTCTGGAACTGTTTTAACTTTTTTATTTTTTTTATTGTGTGAGGGAGGGTTCTTCATTGTTTCTTCATGTTTTTCTTCATGTTTGTAACTCGACATCATTGTAAAACTTAATTTACACTAGTTATAATTAAAAATGGGTGTGCAAGAAACTGATGATGATGATGATGACAATAATAATAATAATATTAATGATAATACTAAAAGTCTAAAAATCAAAAGGTGTGAAAATGTAGGTTTTCACATTGGATTGCAGGACGATTTAAGATGTGCACCAACTCACCAACTGCTTGTGCTCTCAAAGTCATCACTAGGGGGCGCCAGTGCTCCTAGTAAATAACAGTTAGTCTGGAGCCGTGTGAAGGAAACCTCAATGATGCTTTGAGTTTAAATAAAAGTTTGACTTGAAGAGGTTTGGTCCGTCCTCATACTTCTGTCAGTCTGTGATCAACACTGATCAATATTTATTATTTTATGTTTGTTTGTAGTGATCAAACTGCAGAGAGATGGAGAAAAGAGAGGAAGAGGAGGAGAGGAAGACTGCAGCTCAGCGAGAGGAGGAAGAGGAGGAAGAAGAAGCTGCAGCAACAGAGAAAGGAGATGATGATGAAGATGAAGAGGGAGAAGATAACGATGATGAAGACGGAGATGATGATGAGAGAGATGATGATGATGATGATGATGAAGAAGAGGATGATGATGATGATGCTATGGAAAAGAAGAAGAGTAAGCAGAAAGTCAGTTTGGCGACTTCCTCTGCAGACAGGAAGTGTGTCCCAGGAATAATCTACTTGGGTCACATTCCTCCGAGGCTCCGTCCCAAACACATGAGGAACATGCTGTCGGTGTACGGAGAGATCGGACGCATCTTCTTACAACCTGAAGGTAACACACACACACACACACACACGCACGCACACACACACACTCACTCACACACACTGTATGTTCTGATCACTGCTGCATTGATGGCTGCAGATCGGCTGGTGAGGAACAGGAAGAAGAAGTCTGGTTTGAGGAGGTGTGACTTCACGGAGGGCTGGGTGGAGTTCAGAGATAAACGCGTGGCGAAGCGAGTGGCTGCGTCTCTTCACAACACTCCCATGGCGACCAGGAAACGCCAGCAGTTCGCCTCTGACCTCTGGTCCATCAAGGTATGTTCTGTTGCCCGGCAACAGCTGACATCAGACGCTTTGACACCTAAACTTAAATCATCACGTATACTGAATGATAAATGTTTCATTTCATTTACTTTATTTTTTTGTTTTTTTATTTAATTCATTTATTTTTATTCATATTTTATTTACTTTCTATTTCTTGTTGTTTTTAATTTTATATATTCAGATTAATTCATATTTAATTTACTTATGTTGTTTTTTTTTCTTATTCATATTCTATTTTATTGACTTTTTATGTTTTTTTTATTTTCTTTCATTTAAATCCTGCATACAGTTTTATAAATGAGGCCCCCGACCTTTATATGGATCATTTGATTTCACGTTTGACCATTTGTTAACGTGTGTGTGTGTGTGTGTGTGTGTGTGTGTGTGTGTGTGTGTGTGTGTGTGTGTGTGTGTGTAGTACCTGCACAGGTTCCAGTGGACTCACCTGAGCGAGCGTCTGGCCTACGAGCAGATGGTCCTGCAGCAGAGACTGAGGACTGAAGTGTCTCAGGCCAAGAGAGAAACCAACTTCTACCTGAGCAACGTGGACAAGAGCGCTCACATGGACAAACTGAAGAGGAAGAGACAGAAAGACGGACAGAAGGTAAACCAAACCGCACACATAGATCTCAACAGGTGGAAACATGTAGAAAGTTTGAACTTGTCTTTTATTGCACCTTTTGAGCATCATGTAATGGACATTTATAGGCTTTATAGTTCGCTGCTGTTCCCATGGATGTTTTATAAGAAGTGGAAACTGGACTCTAAAAATGGTGTTTGTTCAGTCTGATGAAAAGTGCTCACCTGATGCATGAGCCAAAAAAGTGTTTCTATCTCCTGTGTTGTGCAGCCTGTTGAATATTTTAACGTTATCGTGGGATGACATCACAGATTTATTCTCACTTTTCTAGGCTCTGGGAAAGTTTTACAAGTATAAAGACTTATAACCTAAAGATTGGTAGTTTGAGGTGTTCTGTCATCAGTTTAATCAATTTCTGTGTCTTTAAAAACTTTATTCACCTCCATGTCTTTAAACTTTATTTATCGTCACCAGGTGGACGAGAAGACGTGGGACTTCACGCAGCGACAGACGGAGGAGGAGATCCAGAACAAGAAGAGGAAGAAGACGGACTCCGTTTCCCAGAAGCACCTGGACAAGGCCCGCCTCATACAGCAGAAGAGCCAATCGAACGTCTCTCTGCTGGCCAAGATTTTCAACTCCAGTCAGTCACAGTGACAAAAGCTGATTTGTTGTTTCCATGGAAACAGGAGGGAGACTGTGATGAATGGACACGAATCACAGGCTGGTGTGGACAGTGGGCGGAGCCATCAGAGCTGCTGCTGATCACAGTGTTATTATTTAGTCATAATCAATATCTGATAAATCTCTGCTGTGATTGGTTGCCATGACGATATCCTCCACACCTCCAGGTCACTCTGCCTGTGTCCCATCATGCTCCTCACCAGAGACTCTCAGCTCCACCGGCTCGCTGATCTCCGTTTCTACCCAGAGTCAGGACGTTTTCCAGCTGATTGATGTGATCGGAGTTTATTGATGAATGAATGAACTCTTTTCACAGTCGTACGCTGACTGAAACACACCTGAATGATTTTTTTTTACTGTTTGTATTTCTCTTCATTAACATTTGTCATCAGCTGTAAAATAAAGATAATTTAAGTTTGGACCTCGGACCTGTAACTTAACACAGGTGACCAGTAGAGACCAGAGAGTGGTTTCCATGGTGATAGAAACATGTTTACACTCTTACACCCTGATTACGGTCAACAGCGAAGGTTTTAAACATTCAAGCAGGAGGTTTTGTAAATTATGAAATACTACAATATCACATCATATTCATTTAACAGAAGATTTTGTTCAAACAGAGAAAATAGTGCCAGGAAGTTTGAAATGTATCAAATATTTTGTGTTTTTGAGCACCTTTCTGGGAACTAGGACACACTAACAAGGTGTGGAGGGGTTTCGAGTGGAAGTAAAACCTCATAAATGCCTCATTATTCTCTTAAAGTATCTGTCTATAAGCTCCAGTAAACTGAGAACTTATGAAATCAAGTGTTTTACTTTAATAATAATAATCATTTTATTTGTATAGCACTTTTTTATACAAGAAAATAAATGACATACACCAAATACTTCACATTAAAAGAGCCTACAAAAGGAACAAAGAAAGAAAAAAACATTAATGTGATATTAGATGGAAAATAAAAGTAGTAAAAATAGTACATAGTCAAATTGTACCATTATAATTGTGTTAATGCTGTTTTTATGTTTTAACAGTGAATGAAATGAACAGAAATCAGCTTTTAAGTGTTTTAACATGACAATAGATAGAAACAATGAATCAACTGGAGACAATAAATATATTATAAGTATTTAAATCAAAATGAAGACAACTATTAACACTTAGAGGCACTAAAGTTGTCTAAGTATCAACCAAACTGCAGCAGTCTCAGAGGGAACAGTATCCACAGACTAACAAGCACCAAAAGTCTTCAAAAGCTCTGAGCCTCTAATAAAGTCTCTTCAGCATGCGAGAAGCAGTTCAGCATAAATCAAAAGTCATAAAAGTATCAGTAGAAGAAGCATTTTTTTCCATCACTAATTTAATATAAATGTATTCAAAGTAAAGAAGACCACCAAGCTAAACAAACTAACACTGTCAGAGGAGTCCTCGTAGTGTGTTCAGAGCTGCAGGACCGGAACTGAAAGGCTGCTGGTGATGCTGAAGGTCTATGTGAGGTATCTGACTACTGAGGGAAAGCTGCACCCAGGTTATAATCTGTGACATATTCAACACAGTGGTTAACCTCATCAGTCCAGGATGTCTTACGCTGAAGCTTGGCCCAATGAGAATCAAAGTATTATCAATCATCTGATGCATGATGCCACCACGACTGTCCTCCGTGGATCATCTTTAAGCCTTTACAGATAAGTACTAAGAATAATCTCTGCCCATAAACGGTCAAACTCAATGCATCTACAGTAATGAGTTTTCCTCTTAGGGCTGGGCAATAAATCAATATTATATCTATATCATGATATTTTATAGATGTCGTATTAAATGTTGTGTCTTCCTGCTTTTAAAGGATGCATTACAGTAAAAGAGTAATTTTCTGAGCTTAACAGACTGTTATATTATTTGCCTTTACCTACTTTGTCATTATATCAATATTTATGATGATTATTTATCAAAAAGCACCAACAGTCATCCCTACAATATCGTCAAAATATCAATATTGAGATGTTTGGTCAAACAGATTGTGATATTTGAGTCTCCCCTATCTCCTAGCCCTACTATTGTTTCATTATTCTACAAACAAGGAAACACAGTTACCCATCTGTGGGTTTAGGGAGTCAGACAGTGACATCCTCTGACCTTGGGTGCCATAGCAACACTGTGCCACCGTTATTAAAGTGACTCCTGCTTTCCCAAAAACACCACAGACAGTTGCCTTCACTGTCTCAAGGAGAGGACAGCATGTCTCTCTGCCAAGATGATATGCTGCTTTTACTGTGAACTCAAGGCCCCTGTTTGACTCTAAATATGGAAAAAAAACCCGAACAGACCAGACGGGATGTTTGAGATCTGACGTAAACAGGCTGAACCAGATTCAGACTGTCTCCCTCTACCTGTCTGTCTGTGTGTCTGTCTCTCCATCCTGAAACTCAGACCTCTCCAGTCCATCCAGGACTCTGGTGTACTCCAGATGAGCCTGGTAGAACCTGCTGCTGTACTTCAGGTTGGATCTGACGTACTTCAGGTAGTCTGGAGCTCCGGGACAGATCACGTTATCAGCCAGGACCACTGAGCCGTGAGCCAGCAGACCACAGTCCTGAAGACAAAGAGAGGAGGAGGAGGAGGTCAGAGGTCATAACATACAGCAGGGTCAGAGGTCAGATGTTGAAGGCTGTTACCTCCAGCAGTTTGAGGTCAGGCAGGTAGCGTTCCTTCCAGTGGTCCATGAAAATCAAGTCAAATGACTGGATTCCAAACATGTCGGCCATCTTGGGAATCAGGTCAGCTGATTGACCCTCCAACACACACACCTGAAAAAGGCAATCAGTAATCAATAAGCCGATCAATAACTCTACCTGCTGTGACCTCGGGTGTTATCTGCAGGGTCACATATGGAGTCTGCTGGTCTTCATTGTCCTGCAGGATGTAAATGTTTGATAACTTTGCAAAGTATGAAAACTGCAGAATACTAAGTCCAATTTGTCAATAAGACACATCGCTGCTCTCGCTTATTTTTGCTCACCATTCACAGTCAAGTCTTCTGATCTTTCTTTGGACGTCACACTTAATAAATGACTTGCAACATGATTCAGATTTTAAGGACACATTTTATCAGTATCTCTTACCAGGGTAACCCCAAACTGACAGCCCTGTCTGCAAAAATGTTGTATATTTGGGATATATATTTATCTAATCTTTCATAAGGCATCTCATAAGCCGTTCATTTGATTTATGAATAGATGGTTTATTATGTTATTTACAGGTTATTATGCAATGAATTTTAATGGTGCAGCCCACATGAGCTCAGATATGGCTGTATGTGGCCCTTGAACTAAAATGAGTTTGACACCCCTGCTCAATAGGGATAGTAAGTCAAGACTATGAGATACAGTATTCTTTATTGTCTCCACAGTCCAGTAGGCTTGTGTGTTGGCATTGAGCTGTATATGTTTTAATGTGTTGACATCAAAGGTTTTGCTGGTCTTCAGGCCCCTCTGTGAGTGACTATGTTCTTGCTCAAGCTGGTGAAACATTGGTTTTGCTGGTCTGGTTGCAGTCAGTGGACTCTGTATGAAGTGAATGGATTTACCTCCACTTTGAAGAAGGCCATCAGAAGGTGGGATGAAATGATCAGCGTTGTGTTCTTGTTGCTTATCCATCCGCAGAAAGGATGGGTGGATCAAGCTGATTTTGGATTGGAGGGGGCTCAACAAGTTTCTGAGAACAATGAGCTACAAATCATTGACTGTACTCAGAATATAACCGGACTTCCTCCAAGGTTTGCCTTCAACAGCAGGACTGTAGAGTACTTCGTCCTCCCATGCAGTGTATATTTAAACCTCTGCATGATCATAAGGTGCACACACAGCAGGTCAGCTACCTAGATATCTGGCTGGTAAGTGCTCACTCAGAAAAGTAATGATGAAGGAATGTGTCCCGACTGTTCCAGCACTTAGAGGACCTAGACTTGCACCTAAACCAGAGGCCTTTGCAGACCACATAGTTCTTAAGCATGTCGTTGGATGCCAAGACGGGAGACTTTTCTTAGAAGCCTCCCTCAACGCTTACCTGTCTCAGTTCCTTTTTTTATTTTTTTTTGTGTCTCTACATTTTAAATTTGAAGGCAGCCACAATTGCCCCTGGATCTTCTGAACAGGTGTCCAGTGCAGCACCGCAACCTGATCCTCAAACCAACACAGGAATCTGCGGACATGTGGCTCTCTATTAGTGGGAGCAGTCAGCCAAATTGGCAGGTTAACACATCAAAACAATGTCCTGAATTGCAGGCTGTCTACCAACTGTAATGCACTTTCTGGCAGAGCTGAATAACCGCCACAAACCTGAGGACAGACAGAACATTGGCAGCAATTTACACAGTAGGAACAAGGAGGGGGGCTTAAGCCCTTTATGCCTTTTTTTAGACATGGAATTGGTCCAGGTCATCATGGGTCTGAGTCAATAAAGGCAATGAATGTGCCAAGAATCTCACAGCACATTAGCTCTCCAGAGTGGAACTCCCCCTCACTAGAAAAGGTTGGGGTTGAACTCAGAGGTACTGTAAGGACTACAGAAGTAGCTGATCTGTCTGTGTCCAGGTTTACTGTCCACTCTTTTTCCTCACAATACAAGACAATCCAGCCTTGGAGATTAATACAATGGCACATCAACACCCCACCTGTGTTTAACTTCTACCCCTTCCTCCTCCTGCTGCCACTTCTATAGAGAGTCCAAGTCCAAAATGTGAGCCTCATCTTTGGTGCCCCCCAATTGCACCTCCTTTAGAAGACATCCCCCGTAGCTCCCCTCCTGCTGTCTCCAGCCCCGTAAAGCTCTTCTACATCCTTTTCCTCAGTGGCTCAATTTTAGGGCCTGGCCCCGAGAGACAGCTGAGTTACTTGAGTTACTTGCCATGGGGTTTCTCTAGTTAGCACTTTAGCCTGAGCTCCATCAACCAGGGTGCAGATTCCTAACACTGGGGAATGTTCGACACATGGTGCAATTTGAGCCAGGTTGATCCCCTTTTCTGCACCGCCCAGGACATCCTCCAGTTCCTTAAGGAAATGCTGCAGAAGGGCATGGCCCCTTCAGCATTAAGGGGAAAGGTGGCAGGTTGTTGCGACCCCATTACTCTCTTTCTCAAAGGCTTCCTCACTGAGATATTTGAAGGAGGCTTTGCAGCATGAGCCTTTTAACCTCCTTCAAACAGTTTGCATTATTTTTGGCCTTTGTGTCGGCTAACAGAGAGGGAGAGAGCATCCAACACCAGTCAACCAAGTGAGCTGCAACTTTTCTACCCTCCTCAGACTGATGAAGCAAGAGTGAAGGAGGACTCACTGTGGTGTCCTGTCAGGATCTTGAAAGTTTACCTTTATCAGACACATGCATACAGGAGAACAGACCAACTATCTGTTACCAACATGAATGCTTTGGCCACCAGTCACCAAGGAAAGATTTGGTGATGTAAAAGGGGGGTGGCAGGAGAGCTCTAGTTAGTGTGACTACATCCAGGGGTTTGTGGCGAGGAGCCCTCCAATCTGAGATCTGTTTGGGGCTATTGTGTTGACCCACCCTGAGATGTTCCCATGAATCTGGCAGCTGACACTTGGCTCATCGTAGCAGCACATGGGTTAACTTAGTAATCCTCCAGGGCCGCAGTCCATGCAATACTGACTATGGTTTAGAGTGATGTCCTGTGACGGCTGAGTGGTCTTCCAGCTGTTTCATACCTGGTCATAGTGTCATCTAAACTGTGGTAATGTCTAACACCTGGGCCATAACTCTGTACCAGGTATGAGTGAGTACTGCTGCAGCTGTTCTGTACTCAGGTGGGGGTTTCAAACTAGCAACCTTCTTTATCTCTGATTATAAAAAAAACAACTGAGTGTATGAATTGTATTGTCTTACTTTATTCTACCCTACAGTTTGACCTCTGACCTTGTCTTGCAGTCCTGCGTGCTGGATGACCTGTCGCGCCACGCAAGCGTAGTCAGGGTTCATCTCCACGGTGATCAGCCTTGTTGCTGGGGGTAACAGCCTGGTGATACGGACAGCAGAGTAACCACAGTAGGTTCCCAACTCCAGCATGGTGGATGGAGAGGTTTCCATGACAACAGAGTCCAAGATAGCTCCTGGGACATAGACAGAAAGAGATGTGATTACTACAATACCCAAATCCAAAAAACTCTCAGTGTGTGTGTGTGTGTGTGTGTGTGTGTGTGTGTACCTTTCTCATCTCCTACATTCATGGCCCACTCCGTGTGTTGACAGAAGTGATCAATGGTTTTGATTACGCTGTCTGGATTTCCTTTGACTGCATTTATACTGACAGCCTGAAGGAGCCGCTGAGAGTCAAACAGACAGACCATCAGATAAACAGGAATACAAGCAGACAGGCAAACAAACAAGTACTTAGACGTCACCTGGGGTCGTGATTTTCTGGTCAGAAGGTCGAGCGTTGTCTCCAGCAGGACGTCGTACCATAGCAGAGCCAGAGTGGCGTTAGTCTGAACCAACCAGGGAATCAACCAACGACACAAAACGCACAGGCCGACCAGAACCACCAGAACCGTGAACAGCAACATGCTGAGACAGAGAGAGAGAGAGAGAGAGAGAGAGAGAGAGAGAGAGAGACAGCATTAAAAAACATAATGAGACATACAAGAGACAACAAGAGACACAGTAACAGAGACAACATCATAAGTAGTTTAAGTATTAGCAGCAGCAGCAATATTATCAATGGTAGCAGCAGCAGCAGTATTAGGCAATACTATCGGTGGTAGCAGTATTATCAGCAGCAGCAATACTATCAGTGTTATCAGTGTTATCAGTGGTAGCAGTATTATAGTAGTAGTAGTAGTATTGTCAGTAGAGCAATATTATCAGCAGCAGCAGTATTATCAGTTACTTAGTAGTAGTAGCAGCAGCAGCAGCAGTATCATCAATGGTAGCAGCAGTACAAATCAGTAACATAGTAGTAGCAGCAGCAATATTATCAATGGTAGCACTATTATCAGCAGCAGTAGTATTATCAGTAACAAAAGTGAAAGTATTATCAGCAGCAGCAATATTATCAGTAACTTAGTAGTAGCAGCAGCAATATTATCAGCAGCAATATTATCAATGGTAGCATCAGCAGCAGCAGCAGCAGCAGTATTAGGCAATACTATCGGTGGTAGCAGTGTTATCAGTGGTAGCACTATTATCAGCAGCAGTAGTATTATCAGTAACAAAAGTGAAAGTATTATCATCAGCAGCAATATTATCAATGGTAGCAGCAGCAGTATTATCAGTAGTAGCAGTGACAGTAGAAGTATTATCAGCAGCAGCAGCAGCAGCAGTATCATCAATGGTAGCAGCAGCAGTATTATGAATGGTAGCAGCAGGCAGCAGTATTATCAGTATTATCAGTAACTCAGTACCAGCTGCTGTAGTGATGGTCTTAGTTTGCTCCGTGTTTTCCCTCCTTTTCTTCTTCAACCCTATCTCTGTCTTTTGTTCTCTCTCTCCCTCTCTCTCTCTCTCTGTCTCTCTCTCTTTCTCCCTCTCTGTCTCTCTCTCTCTCTGGCTGGCTTTCTCTCAGTCACTGTCTGTCCTTCAGTCTTTCAGTCTCTCTGTCTTTCTGTCTCTGTTGTGTTGCTCATTTCTGCTTCAAGAAGAAGAAGAAGGAGAAGAAGTAGAAGAAGAAGTGCCGATCAGCAGTTCCTTATAATCCTGCTTCAGCCAATCGGCTTCTTAATCCTTTATCTGCAGTGTGTTTGTCTGCCTGGATATTGGAAAAAACATCTTATTGAATTTATCCTGACGAGAAATAGCACAAAGTCAAGAAGCTGTGATATAATATGTCTGCCTTACACTGAAATACTCTCTGACTGAAAACATGATAAATAACACTGTATTGTTAAATATTAAATCAGTGTATCCCAGACTGTGTGGCTTTTTGCCTTATAAAAAATAAATCAGTGTTTATTTGTGTCTCTTTTACCTTTATAGATCTTAAACAGTTATTAGTTTGGACCTATGTGAGGGGAAATGTCTCTTTGGTGGAACTGCAAACAACTTAAAAGCATCTGAAACATGAAAACTCTCATTCCCCCCCCCCTTTCCATTTTCCTTTTGAGTACAACATCTAAAAATTGTCTTCTGATTTAACAGGGAAACATCTCAGGGATTTCATAATGATATAAAAGGTGTTGATGTAATGTATTGGACACTGTTGCCCATTAAGTTAAAATCACTTTGTTTTCAGACACAATCCTCTGTTTATTCCTATTTCAGTGTTCATTATCATATAAGGAAGATATTGATTAATACAATTTTGAGAAGATATACACTATATCTGTCAAGAATGAATCACATTGTTACAATCATTTCATGGAAAGAGGTAAAAAAAAATATTTTATTCCAACTTTATGGGTGACAGTGTAGATAAGGTAAACAAGTCAGAATTGCAAAAAAGTGTCACCCTATTTTAAAAGCTTGTTATATTATCCATTGTGTCAAATCTTCATCTGAAAAGTAACTAAAACTGTTAAATAAATGTAGTGGAGTAGAAAGTATTATATAGGCTATATTTCCCTCTGAGATGTAGAAAGTAGCATCAACTGGAAATAATATTAAAAAAAAATATTATAATAAATACAAGTACCTCAAAACTGTACTTAAATACAGAACCACACTGCTTTTAAAACCTCATTATCATCTTCAACTTCGATATATATTTTAACATGTAGTACAATTAATTGAGAAGTGGAACAAAATCAGGGTGAGAAAACACATCCACTACTTTTTATCTGAATCACAGCTATAAAAAATACAAATATTTGTAATTTAACAAAACCCTAAATGGAATAAAGCCTTAATTATTAATAATAATTAATAATAAATGTTATATTTTGTGTCCATGGTTCCTGTACTATGTTATAGTTAGCATGATGGCGGCGGGCTAAGACTAATACTATACTGTTTATAAAGCCACATGGAAGAAACTCATAAATAAAGTACAAATACCTCAAAGGTTATATTTAAATACAGTATTTGAGTCTAAATGTACTCTGTTACCGGAGGGGGCTAGTACACACCACACAGACACACGCACGCACGCACGCACCGTCCCGTGACGTCACTCCCGGTGCAGCGAGTGTGTCTCCGTCAGGACGCACCGGAGGAGCGAAGCAGCAACATGGCTGCAGATTACTGGGAGACACGGTCAGACTGAACCGAGATAACCCGGGACGAACCGGGACGAACCGAGCCCTCCCGGTAAGTAATGGATACACACACACATACCGGTGGGCTTCGTGTTTTAACGGGAATACCTTTATTGTATATAAGGAGGGAGGAAGGAGGAGGGGGAGACGCGGAGGGGGGGGAATATAACGGTGCTGTGTTACCGGAGCAGCAGGTCCAGAGATTAACCCGCTCCGCCTCCGCTTCTATTTATAATGCTGATGACAGATAGCGCAGGAAATAGTCGGGTCCCCGCTCCCTCCGGATGAACGCAGAACCGAGAGATCTATATCACAGCTGCAGCACATAGACGGTGACCACATATATAAATCACGGTGTGTGCACAATTACCCTACCAGCTGCTTTAGCCTCGAGCTAAAAAAAAACCAAACAAACACACATAAGACACATTTTTTCTTTGCATATTTTTAATTATTCATGTTGAGTGAAGTCAAGACTTTTATGTTGCAGCCGTGACGTTTAAAAAACACCCGCAGTGACGTAACGCAGCTGCTCACCTGTCAGTCAGCTGTTTTGCATTGTTGATGGTACACCTCCTTTTAATGTAGCTGGTAGGTTTATATTTACCTGGAGGAGTCACGTGGTCGCCATGTCCTCCACCTGTCAGGTAATCAGACGTCATTAAATCAAAGCCTTAACCCTTTATAGGACACTCATTGAAAGGAAGGGAGGAAAGAAGGAAGGGAAGGAAGGGAAGGAAGGAAGGACGGAGGAAAGAAAGAGAGAAGGAGGGAGGAAGGGAAGAAAGAAGGAAGGGAAGGAAAGAAGGATGGAGGAAGGAAAGAAGGAAGGGAGGAGAGAAGGAGGGAGGGAGGAAGAACAGATGGAAGGAAAGAAGGAAGGGAGGAGAGAAGGAGGGAGGGAGGGAGGGAGGGAGGAAGGACAGATGGAAGGAAGGAAAGGAAGGAAAGGAAGGAAGGACAGGAAAGAAAGAGAGAAGGAGGGAGGGAGGAAGGGAAGAAAGAAGGAAGGAAGGAAGGAAGAAAGGGGGATGGAGGAAGAACAGATGGAAGGAAAGGAAGGAAGGAAGAAGAAAGGGGGATGGAGGAAGGAAAGAAGGAAGGGGGGAGAGAAGGAGGGAGGGAGGAAGAACAGATGGAAGGAAAGGAAGGAAGGAAGGACAGAGGAAGGAAAGAAGGAAGGGAGGAGAGAAGGAGGGAGGAAGGACAGATGGATGGAAGGAAAGGAAGGAAGGATGGAGGGAATGAGGGAGGGAGAAAGGAAAAGAGGAAGGAAGGAAAGAAGGAAGGAAGGAAGGATATTTTGGGATATTTTGAGGTCAGTGATTGGACACAGGTGTGTGACAGCAGGTGGTCAGGTTGTTAAGCTGTCAGATAACCTCTTATAGAGCAGGGATGTCAAACATGCGGCCCGTGGGCCAGAACCGGCCGCCAAGCTGATGTCCAATCCGGCCCAACTTTCCTTCCTGTCTTCTTTTCCTTCCTTCCTTCCCTCCTGTCATCTGTCCTTCTTTCCTCCCTTGCCTACTTTTCCTTTCCTTCATAATCCTCTTTCCTTCCTTCCTTCCTTCCTTCCTTCCTTTTGTCTTTCCTTCCCTCCTACCTTTCCTTCCTTCCTCCCTTTCTTACTTCTTTCCTTCTTTGTTTCCTTCCCTCTGTCCATCCTTTCCTTCATCTTCTTTTCCTTTCCTTCCTTCCTTCCTTCCTTCCTTCCCTTCATAATCCTCTTTCCTTCCTTCCTCCTTCTTTTCCTCCCTCCTTCCCCCTTTCCTTCCTCATTCCTTTCTTTCTTCCTACCTTCCTTCCTGCCTTCCTTCCTTCTCTCCTTACTTCCTTCCTCCCTCCTTACGCTTCCTTCATTCTTCACCTCCGTCCTTCTTTCTTTACTCCCTCTTCCTTCTGTACTTCTTTCCTCACTTCCTTCCTCTTTTCCTCCCTCCTTCCCATCTGGTTGGTGGAGGCCTGGAAGGAAGAGAAGAGAACAAGTAATTACAAAGCAGCCAGCTTAATAGGCTGAGGTCTAAACTACACAGGTGTAGGTAGTTTCCCCTGACGTCCTCTCTAGTCCCGCCCACTGGCTCCTGAGCCAAGAAGCCAAAGGAAAAAGGGAGAGAGGGACGTCACAATAGACAAATCTGTGGAAATGTAATCATTTACTACTCCTCTACTCTATATGGGCAGCATTAGTTGCATGAAGCACATTAAGACAGTACTGGATTTCTTGCCATGTTGGCTGCAGCATAAAGCCTCATCAATGGAGGCGATGACATCACTGATCTTTAGCTTCAGGTCGTTGATGTCCCGGTCGTATCTTTGTTCCATACACGATACACAAATGTAATGTGATTAAAAAGTTTGATAACCCCTGAGTACATAGAACAAATCTGATTAACACATATCTGATCAATTGCTTTTTTAATACATTTTTTAAATTGTATAGAGACTTTGTGGAAACCCTGTATATTTGAAATCGCAATAGTATCATATCGTGACACAAGTATCGTGATTAGGCATGGGATGATAACCGTGTTCAAGGTATACCGCGATTTGAAAAAGCCACGATAACTGAAACCGCCAAATTTTCTGTCATACCGTTACTAAGGTATAAGCTTGTGTTTTTAGTCTGGTCAAAGACAGGAAGTGCTGGTCAAAGACAGGAAGTGCTAGTCCTTCCTTTCCTTTCCTTCCTTCTTCCTCCCTCCCTCCCTCCCTTCCTTCCTTCCGTCCTTCCTCCTTCCCTTCCCTCTCTCCCTCCCTCCTTTCCCTCCCTCCCTTCCTTACTTCCTTCTTTCCTTCCTCCCTCCCTCCCTTACTCGAGGACAACAGGGGTACGAGCTTAATCTCTGTTTAGGAAAAGGAAGTGACCCTCACTTTTTTAGTCTGGTCAAAGACAGGAAGTGCTGGTCAGAGACAGGAAGTGCAGGTCAGAAATGCCTCAGGTGGTGCAGCTGCAGCGTAGAGTATCACGACCCCTCACACTGTCATTACAGATTCAGGTTAAATTAACATGTCTGTCTTTATTTTTCTTCCTTTTAGGAACATTTTAGAGCTGTAATCACAATATCACCATACCATGAAACCGTGATATTCTTTCTTATGGTTATCATACCACCAGAATCTCATACCGGCCCATGCCTAGTCGTGATAATATCGTATCGTGGAGCCTCTTGTGATTCCCACACCTGGTGCTTTTATGGTGCTTTTCCATTATACAGTTCTAGCACTACTCGGCTCCACTCGACTCGACTCGACATCGTTTTCCATGACCTCATAGTTCCTCCTTAACATGGGCGGGGTCACAGGAACGCCTGCACCTCGTTGAAGGACCACGGTGTAGTTTTGCGTATAGGAGCCATGTGACACTCGCTGTAACTATTGTTTTTTTTTATTTAAAGATTTTTGTTGGCATAGACACCTTTATTTATCAGTAGACCGACAGGAAACATGGGAGAGAGGGGGGGGGGGGGTGTGACATGCAGCACAGGACCTCCGATCGGGATTCGAACCAGGGTCGACTGCGTATATGGCATGTGTTCTAACCACTCGACCACCTGCGCGCCCTGTAATTATTGTTGCCGGTATTTAAAAATGGCGGGTTTTGATTCTTGTGTGGGATGTCGCGCTCATGACTCTTCCAGTGATGGAAGCTTGGAACCTCGCCAGAGCAGATACTAAAAAAGTACCGGGTATGGAAAAGCAAAAAAAAAAAAAAAAGAGTAGAGTTGAGCCGAGTAGTGCTAGAACTGTACAATGGAAAAGCTGGAGATACGTTTCCTGATTTGTAACCTTCACTTCCTGTAACCTTCACTTCCTGTAACCTTCACTTCCTGTGCCGTACCTGTCTGTCCTCCAGGTGTGCAGTCTACGCTGGCTGCCCCGCCCCCCTCAGCATCACGGCCCCCCCTGCCCCCCCTCATGGAGAGGATGAGGAAGATCAAACGGCAGCTGTCTCTCACCCTGGGCAGGGGAGGGGCCGGGGGAGGAGGAGGAGGAGGAGACAGGACGCTGAGTGACACCATCAACCCGGATGTGACGTCACACAGCGACTCAGGTAACACACACACACACACACACACACACACACACACACACACACACACACACACACGCACACGCGTGCTCCCTCAGGTGTTTAACCCTCCTGTTGTCCTCGAGTCAAGGAAGGAAGGAAGGGAGGAAGAAAGAAGGGGGGAAGGAAGGAAGGTAGGAAAGGAGGAAAGAAGGAAGGAAGGACGGAGGAAAGAAGGAATGAAGGAATGAAGGAAGGTAGGAGGGAGGGAGGGAAGAAGGAAGGAAAGAAGGGGAGAGGAAAGGAAGGTAGGAAAGGAAAGAAGGAATGAAGGAAGGTAGGAGGGAAGAAGGAAGGAGGGAGGAAGGGAGGGAGGGAGAAAGGAAGGAAAGAAGGACAGAGGAAAGAAGGAAGGGAGGAAGGTAGGGGGAAGGACAGACGGAAGGAAACAGACGGGGTCAATTTGACCCGGGAGGACGACAGGAAGGTTAATGATCCTCATCAGTGTGTCGTAAACTGGACTTCACATCTTCTCAGAGGCCCTTAAACCTGAACCTGGTCCTGGTCCGGGTCCTGGTCCGGGTCCTGGTCCTGGTCCTGAGAGAGACCTGAGTTAGAGAGGTCCATGGTAGCTGACAGGAAGTGACAGTAGATGCCGGGGGTTAGAGTTGCGTTCAATTAATCAATCAATCAGTAAATCCTTATTTATATATATCTCTACGTCAAACACGTTAAACACAGAGCAGGTCTAGACCAAACATTGACTCTTTGACGACAGCAGCACAGAGACACTCAGGTGTGACGTCGGTTAGTGAGGACAGATGAACCTGATGGCTGTATGGAGAGTGGAGAGTGCCAACATTCAGGATTAACCAGGACCAGGACCAGGAGCAGGACCAGGAGCAGGATAAGAGGACTGTTTGGAGTTTTTAAATGAGACTAATCAGGACTGAAGACGAGAGACTGATTGGCAGAGAGCGTACGTCATAGAGCACTACGGCCGATACTGATCCTGATATTAGAGAGGAAAGAAAAACTGATATATCGATAAATCAGCTGATAAAGTTTTATGTTCATAATTATTTTATTTAGGATTATCGTGGCCAAAAATACTTTTCTCAACAACGGCCAAAATATTTGTGATGTTTTATTTTGTGGTAAAAGTTTGTTAATGAGGAAGAAGACATTAACCCTCCTGTTGTCCTCCCAGGTCAAATTGGCCCCTTCTCTTTTGACTCTTCCTTCCTTCCTCATTCCTTCTTTCCTTCCTTCCTTCGTCCTTTCCTACCTTCCTTCCATCCTCCCTCCCTCCTTTCCTCCCTCCCACCTTCCTTCATTCCTCCTTCCTTCCTCCGTTCTTTCTTTCTTTCTTTGATTTTTCCTTCGTTCTTCCCCTCCTTCCTTGTCTTTACTCCCTCTTCCTTCTGTACTTCTTTCCTCACTTCCTTCCTCTTTTTCTTCCTCCCTCTCTCTTTACTCCTTTCCTTCCTTCCTTCCTCCCTTCCTCCTTACTCCTTTCCTTCCTTCCTCCCTCCCTTCCCTCCTTACCCCTTTCCTTCCTCATTCCTTCCTTCCTCCTTTCCTTCCTTCTTCTCTTCCTCCTTCCTTCCTTCCTTCCTTTCTTCCTTCCTACCTTCCTTCCTCCTTTCCTTCTCTCCTTACTTCCTCCCTCCCTCCCTCTTTACTCCTTTCCTTCCTTCCTTCTTTCCTTCCTTCCTTGACCTGAGGACAACAGGAGGGTTAACAATCATTATTTTATGTTTATAGAATAGGATGAAATCAGCAACACGTTTCAATGTTGTTGTTTTTTTACTTTTTTACATGATGTAATCACTTCCTGTGTGCTGTGATGATGTAAGTTACGACCACACAAAATGCAACAAGTGGCCCAAATTATAAACCGTCTGCTGCTGGTTTTGGGATGCAGTGATTTTATTTATAGATATTTTTATATTTGGAAAGTTAGATTATAGTCTGAGGAGGAAAAATCACTGCTTCATGATTATTATCCATTAAATGATTTCACTACACAGACGGATAAAATCACATGATGAGCCTGTTGGAATGAAGGAAGGAAAGAAAGGAAAAGGAGGAAGGAGAAGGTAGGAAGGATGGAAGGAAGGTAGGAAAGGAGGAAAGGAAAGAAGGAAGGGAAGGAGGGAGGACAGAGGAAAGAAGGAATGAAGGAAGGTAGGAAGGAAGGAAGGAAGCAAGGAAGGAAGGTAAGAAAGGAGGAAAGGAAAGAAGGAAGGGAGGGAGGAAGGAGGGAAGGAAGAAGGAAGGAAAGGAGAAGGTAGGTAGGATGGAAGGAAGGTAGGAAAAGGAAGAAAGGAAAGAAGGAAGGAAGGTAGGAAAAGGAGGAAAGGAAAGAAGGAAGGGAGGGAGGGAGGGAGGGAGGAAGGAAGGAAGGACGGTAGGAAAAGGAGGAAAGAAAGGAAAGAAGGGGGGAAGGAAGAAGGAAGGAAAGGAGGCAAGAAGGAATGAGGGAAGGAAGGAAGGAAAGGAAAGAAGTGATTGGATATTACAGGAAGGACTTTTAGTTTATTTCCACTATTTAAATAATATTAATTTTTAAAGATGGAGATTAACTTTTTTGATCCCCTTGTAGGAAATATGACTAATGTAGGTAATAAACTTGAGTGCTTTTATAATCCAGTGTCATGCGTGCCTGTTTTTTTTTAAATTCATTTATAATAATCTTACGGAAGAAGAAAGAAAACCTGTCTGTTTCTGTTGTAGTTATAATAAAAATGTCTCTCATGCTCTCTCAGTTAATATGAATCAGTGAAATGCAGTTAATGAGATCTCATGTTAGAGCAGAGGAAGGTTTACTCAGCACAGATGGGAGGAAGCAACAGGATGTAAATGATCTGAAGCTCCTGAAGGCCCTGAAGGCATCACCGTGCTGTTTCACTGAGTGCTCATTTAGAAACGCTGCACTGCTCCTTTAGTAAACCCCACAGGCCTCTAATTCATGTAAATCCCAACTTCCTCTTCTTCATTATTAGCTTTTCTGAAGAAGAGACTGATTTGCAGCCGCTTCGTTCTCTCTTTTTTTTCCAACAGTGCCGTCCATTTCCTGCTAGTTGATCATTTCCCCCCAAACACTCGCTGATTAAACCGACCCACAATGCTTTGCTGTCATCACTTGCCCTCCTATAGGCCTACTAAATTATAAATGACCACAAAAACAAACTAACACAAAAATACCCACTCAATTATAGTGACTAAATGACGACCACCTAAGAATGACTGTGCCCAATTATTGTTTTTGTTGTCTATTCACTTTTTCTTTTTTTTCTTTTTTTTTTAAAAATTGTATCTTCTTTTTTTTAATTAAAATAAATATCACGGCCTCCATCACATATATTCTCTATATGGGTCCGTGACAAATAAGGGTTGGAAAAATGATAAAAATCGATATTGTGATATGAGACCAGATATCGTCTTAGATTTAGGATATCATAATATCGTGATATATCATCAGTGTTGTCTTTTCCTGCTTTTAAATGTTGCATTACTGTAAAAATGTGTGAACTTACTAGACTGTTGTAGCTGTTCTGTTTTTTACCTTTTACCTACTTTGTCATTATATCCATATTAGCGATGATCATTTATCAAACATTTCATTGTGTAAATATTTTGTGAAAGCATCAAGAGTCATCTCTACATTATCGTTGCAATATTAATATCGAGGTATTTGGTCAACTATATCATGATACTTGATTTTGTCCATATTGCCTGGCCCTACAGTATGACAGTGTATTTAAGTGAACTCATACTAATAATTACCTCATTAAAGAAAAGAGGTTCACTTCACTACTTCATTGAAAAGGTTCCTGGTTTACATGATTCCTCACATTAATGTTAATATTTAGAACAACACCACTTAGACCATAATCCTCTAATATATGTGTGCAAGTTATTCATACGTTTATTTTCACATTTTAACCCTTTTTAAATTTAAACTAAACCTCATGAACACAAACAAACATCAGCTGATTTATCGATATTGGATTTTTTTTTACCCCCTTAACCCTTTATAGGACACTCATTGAAAGGAAGGAAGGAAGGATGGAGGAAAGAAGGAAGGAAGGAAGGAGGAAGGAAAGGAAGGAAGGATGGAGGAAAGAAGGAAGGAAGGAAGGAAGGAAGGTAGGGGGGAGGAAAGAAAGAGAGAAGGAGGGAGGGAGGAAGGGAAGAAAGAAGGAAGGAAGGAAGAAGAAAGGGGGATGGAGGAAGGAAAGAAGGAAGGGAGGAGAGAAGGAGGGATGAAGAACAGATGGAAGGAAGGAAAGGAAGGAAGGAACGATGGAGGAAAGAAAGAGAGAAGGAGGGAGGGAGGAAGGGAAGAAAGAAGGAAGGAAGGAAGAAGAAAGGGGGATGGAGGAAGGAAAGAAGGAAGGGAGGAGAGAAGGAGGGAGGGAGGAAGAACAGATGGAAGGAAGGAAAGGAAGGAAGGAACGACGGAGGAAGGAAAGAAGGAAGGGAGGAGAGAAGGAGGGAGGGAGGAAGGACAGATGGAAGGAAGGACGGAGGAAATAAGGAACGAGGGAGGGAGACAGGAAAAGAGGAAGGGAAGAAAGAAGGCAGGGAGGAAGGAAAGGAAGGAAAGAAGGAAGGAAGGAAGGAAGGATATTTGGGAAATTCAGATGTAACGTGTGTAAATTGAAATCCGGTCGCCATGGTTACGGCAGGTTTTAAGTGAAGCAGCTGCCTCTTCCCTCTGAAGTTGCTCCTGAGCCAGGCACGTCGGACCGGTCCTGTACTGGTTTTACTGGGCAGGTGGAGGTGGGACTAAGCATGCAGCCTGACTCCTCCCTGTCACCTGATTGGTTGGATCTATGATTTTAATTGGTTGGTTGATTGGCCTGTCAATCAATCAATCGACCAATTAATTAATTACCTAATTGATCTGTTTTTGCTCCTAAACTGCTCACACTCTTTCTTTTTGTTGTTCTTTTCTTTCTCCTTCAACCTTTTTTTGTTCTTTTTTTCTAAATCAACCAATCACAAACTCATAAACTCCTCCCCCATCATCCCTCCTTCATTTCTCCATCATCTCACCCTCATCCCTCTATTTTCTAATCATCTCTCCTTCATGTCCTTTGTCTCTCGATCATTCCTTCTTCGTCTCTCCCCGATACTCCATCGTCATCTCTCCTTCATCCCTCTATCCCTTCATCATTTCTCATCTTCTCTTCTTCATCTCTCCTTCATCTGCCTTCCATCCCGACTTCATTTCTCCTTCATCTCTTCTTCATCTTTACTTCATCTCCCCATCACCTCTTCTTCATCTCTCCTTCATCGCTCTATCATCTCTCCCTCCTCCTCATCATCCTTCCTACATTGTTCTGTCATCCCTCATTCATCTCTTCTTCATCTCTACTTCATCCCTCCATCACCTCTTCTCCATCTCTACTTCATCCCTCCATCATTTCTCCTTCATCTCTCCTTCATCCCTCCATCATGTCTCATTCATTTCTCCTTCATCTCTTCTTCATCTCCCCATCACCTCTTCTCCATCTCTCCCTCATCCCTCCATCATCTCTCCCTCATCCCTCCATCATCTCTCTCATCCCTCCATCATATATTCCTCATCCCTCCATCATCTCTCTCATCCCTCCATCATATATTCCTCATCTCTCCTTCATCTCTCCCTCATCCCTCCATCACCTCTCCATCATCCCTCCATCACCCCCCCCTTCTTCAGAGGTGGGCTCTATGCGTGCTTCATCAGGAGGAGTGAAGGTCAGAGGATCGTCTTCGTCAGTTCAGTCTCTCCTTCAGTCGTACAGCAGCTCACTGAGAAGACCTCGAGGTCTGGGACGCAGCCTGAGCTCCTACCTGAACCACAGCACCAGACTGGGTACTAATACTGCAAAAAATACTACAGTACTACTGCAAAATATACTACAATACTACAACCACAGCACCAGACTGGGTACTAATACTGCAAAAAATACTACAAAATATACTACAGTACTACAACCACAGCACCAGACTGGGTACTAATACTGCAAAAAATACTACAGTACTACTGCAAAATATACTACAGTACTACACCCACAGCACCAGACTGGGTACTAATACTGCAAAAAATACTACAAAATATACTACAGTACTACAACCACAGCACCAGACTGGGTACTAATACTGCAAAAAATACTACAAAATATACTACAGTACTACAGCCACAGCACCAGACTGGGTACTAATACTGCAAAAAATACTACAAAATATACTACAGTACTACAGCCACAGCACCAGACTGGGTACTAATACTGCAAAATATACTACAGTAATACTGCAAATTATACTACAGTACTACAACCACAGCACCAGACAGGGTACTAATACTGCAAAAAATACTACAGTACTACAACCACAGCACCAGACAGGGTACTAATACTGCAAAAAATACTACTGTACTACAACCACAGCACCAGACTGGGTACTAATACTGCAAATTATACTACAGTACTACTGCAAAATATACTACAGTACTACAACCACAGCACCAGACTGGGTACTAATACTGCAATAAATACTACAAAATATACTACAGTACTACAACCACAGCACCAGACTGGGTACTAATACTGCAAACAATACTATAGTACTACTGCAAAATATACTATAGTACTACACCCACAGCACCAGACTGGGTACTAATACTGCAAATTATACTACAGTACTACTACTGCAACATATACTATAGTACTACAACCACAGCACCATACTGGGTACTAATACTGCAAAATATACTATAGTACTACTGCAAAATATCCTACAGTACTACAACCACAGCACCAGACTGGGTACTAATACTGCAAACAATACTATAGTACTACTGCAAAATATACTACAGTACTACAACCACAGCACCAGACTGGGTACTAATACTGCAAAATATACTATAGTACTACAACCACAGCACCAGACTGGGTACTAATACTGCAAAAAATACTATAGTACTACAACCACAGCACCAGACTGGGTACTAATACTGTGAAATATACTATAGTACTACAACCACAGCACCAGACTGGGTACTAATACTGCAAAATATACTATAGTACTACAACCACAGCACCAGACTGGGTACTAATACTGCAAAAAATACTATAGTACTACAACCACAGCACCAGACTGGGTACTAATACTGCAAAAAATACTACAAAATATACTACAGTACTACAGCCACAGCACCAGACTGGGCACTAATACCGCAAATTATACTATAGTACTACAACCACAGCACCAGACTGGGTACTAATACTGCAAATTATACTATAGTACTACTGCAAAATATACTACAGTACTACAGCCACAGCACCAGACTGGGTACTAATACTGCAAAATATACTATAGTACTACTGCAAAATATACTACAGTACTACAGCCACAGCACCAGACTGGGTACTAATACTGCAAATTATACTACAGTACTACTGCAAAATATACTACAGTACTACAGCCACAGCACCAGACTGGGTACTAATACTGCAAAATATACTACAGTGTTACAGCCGCAGCATTATATACTGCAGTACTACAACAATACTATCAAACTGAGTACTAATACTGCAAATATACAGTACTACAGTACTACAACTACAGCCCCAGACTGAGTACTAATACTGCAACGTTTCAACTTGTTGTAGTTGCAACTTGAATTTTGACCTCATCGTCCACCGTAGTTTAAATAGAAGGAAGTTAAATGTGAGACGGGCCATCAGCCAATCAGCAGGCTCGAGTCATGAAGTGTGTGTATGTGTGTATCTGTGTGTGTGTGTGTGTGTGTGTGTCACTAGAAATCGTTCACGAGGATGTGAAGATGAGTTCAGATGGAGAAAGTGATCCGGCTTCTTCTTCAGACGACGTTCAGAGTCCAGTTAGAGTCCGACTGAGGAACAAGAAGATCTCCACTGAGGTACACACACACACACACACACACACACACACACACACACACACACACACACACACACACACACACACACACACACACACTCCCTCAGGTGTTTAACCCTCCTGTTGTCCTCGAGTCAAGGAAGGAAGGGAGGAAGGAATGAGGGAAGGAAGGAAGGATGGAAAGAAGGTAGGAAAGGAGGAAGGAAGGATGGAAGGAAGGGAGGAAGGACGTAGGAAAGAAGGAAGGGAGAGAAGGAGGGAGGAAGGATGGAAGGAAGGAAGGTAGAAAAGGAGGAAAGGAAAGAAGGAAGGGAGGAAGGGGGAAGGAAGGAAGAAGGAAGGAAAGGAGGAAAGGGAGGAAGGAAGGACGGAGGAAAGAAGGAATGAAGTTAGGAGGGAGGGAGGGAGAAAGGAAAAGAGGAAGGAAGGACAGAGGAAAGAAGGAATGAAGGTAGGAAGGACAGAGGAAAGAAGGAAGGGAGGAAGGTAGGGGGAAGGAAGGAAGGAACAGTCAAAACAGACGGGGTCAATTTGACCCGGGAGGACGACAGGAAGGTTAATAATCCTCATCAGTGTTTCGTAAACTGGACTTCAGAGCTTCTCAGAGGCCCTTAAACCTGGTCCTGGTCCTGAGAGAGAAGCAACAGCATCTTGGTCACTGATCAGTAAAACATGACTTCCCTCCCTCTCTCTCGTGTTTCAGGACATCAACAAACGTCTGTCGTTACCGGCTGACATTCGGCTTCCAGACGACTACCTGGAGAAGTTTAACCTGATGGGTCCAGCCCTGTTTGAGCAGCCAATCAGCAGGCGGCTGCGTAGAGTCTCTCTGGTACGTCTACTCTGTCATACAGATGTTATACAGTTATGGAGCTTTTCCACTTCACAGTTCCAGCACGACTCGACTCGACTCGGCTCGACTCCAGGAACGACCTTTTCCATTACAAAAAGGTACCTACTCAACGTGGGTGGGGTCGTCATAGCAACGGCTCCGCAAAAGTGCCGTGACTTTGTTTTCTACGCGACACAAACACATAAACCAGGGGTGTCAAACATGCGGCCCGTGGGCCAGAACCGGCACACCGAGGGATCCAATCTGGCCCACTTTCCTTCCTGTCTGTTTTCCTTCTTCCTTCCTTCCATCTGTCCTTCCTCCCTTCCTTCCTCCCTCCTTTCTTTCCTTCCATCTTTCCTTCCTTCCTTCCTTTCTTTCTTTTTTCCTTCGTTCCTTCCATCTTTCCTTCCTGTCTTCTTTTCCTTCTTTCCTTCCTTCCTTTCTTCGGTCCTTCCTCCCTCCCTTTCTTTCTTTCTTTTTTCCTTCGTTCCTTCCATCTTTCCTTTGTATCTTCTTTTCCTCCCTTGCTTCCTCCCTCCCTTCCTTCCTTCCTTCTCTCTTAAATTCCTTCCTCTTTTTCATCCTTCCTCCTTTCCTCCCTCCCTCCTTACTCCTTTCCTTCCTTCCTTCCTTCTCTCCTAAATTCCTTCCTCTTTTCATTCTTCCTTCCTTCCCTCCATCTTTTTAATGATCCGGCCCACATGAGATCAAATTGGTCTGTATGTGGCCCTTGAATGAAAATTCAAGTTTGACACCTCTGACATAAACAATGGAGGACATGGAGGCGATGGTGTACTTGCTGCTGTATGTGGCTTTCTGTCACACAAAGCAACAACACTGCGCCGTATGGTTGTAACGCTGTTGCCGGTATTTAAAAATGGCGGGTTTGATTCTTGTGTTGGATGTCACATGACTCTACCAGTGACGACACTTCTGACCAATCAGTGGCCGGCAGTCTGATGACGTCACATTTAGTATCAGCTCGGCTCGCTTGGAACCTCAGCAGAGCAGGTACTAAAAAAGTAGCAGGTACCAGGTACTATCCCTAGTGGAAACGCAAAAAAACGAGTAGAGGCGAGTCGAGTCGTGCTGGAACTGTGTAGTGGAAAAGCTCCACTAGTGTTGGATGTAGTTGAGGCATTATGTGTATATGAACCTTTTCCTCTCTGTGTTTTCGTCTGAAGTCAGAGATCGGTTTTGGGAAACTTGAGACGTACATCAAACTGGACAAACTGGGAGAGGTGAGGACACAGCTGCTGCTTATATGTGCTGGTTTCAGATCATGTTTGTATTCAGGAGGACTGGATATCACACTGGTTTGTGCTTCCTCTGTGCCTGAGTCCTCTAATCATTTTATATGGAAGTAATTACTCTTGGCCTCATTATGTGATGGATCCAGAAGTTGTAATTACCTGGTTTTGTCTAATTGGCTTCACAGTCTGGCTCTACTCCTGGGGGCTTGGTTTATTAGTCAGTCAGTCAATCAATCAATCAATCAATCAATCAATCAGGTTGATGTAGTTCTAAGTGCTGTGTGTCTGCAGGGGACCTACGCTACAGTCTACAAGGGTCGCAGCAAACTGACTGAAAACCTCGTGGCTCTGAAGGAAATTCGACTGGAACATGAAGAAGGAGCTCCGTGTACTGCGATCAGAGAAGGTACTGCAGTACTGAGGAGTGTATGAATATTATTGGGAAGGGGGGGGGCAGGAGGGAGGGGGGGGGGGTCTGTATATTGTGTGGGTGTATTAATTGGTTTTCTCCCTCAGTGTCTCTGTTGAAGGATCTGAAACACGCCAACATCGTCACGCTCCATGACATCATCCACACGCAGAAATCCCTCACACTGGTGTTTGAGTATCTGGTGAGACACACACACACACACACACACACACACACACACACACACACACACACACACACGCACACACACACACACAGAGAGACACGCACACACACACACAGATCTAGTCTTTTGGTGTATTGAGCTTTTAATGAGGTTTATTGTGCATCTTTATGAATATGGTTGTGCTGTGTGTGAGTACGCTGAGATCCACTAAACTAGAGTCTGATTCCTGATATTCATTAACATACTTCTGATTCTTTATTTCAGGACAAAGATCTGAAACAGTACCTGGACGACTGTGGAAACACCATCCATGTCCACAACGTCAAAGTGAGAAAACACGTATTTCTTCATGTTGGTGCTGCTGATATTAGATATTTGTCCAATCACTACATTTACACATGATACGATGACGGTGAAGTTCTACCTGAGAAGACAAGCGTAGGGGATTAAAGCCCATGAGGCTGTAACATACCTGTAAGGAAGTTGATTTCTTTCCAGTAGATTTCCCAGAGTAACTGTACTGGTTTTCTCTCCTCAGCTCTTTCTTTTCCAGTTGCTTCGAGGTTTGTCGTACTGTCACCGCAGGAAGGTTCTTCACCGAGACCTGAAGCCCCAAAACCTGCTGATCAACGAGCGAGGAGAACTCAAACTGGCAGACTTTGGTGAGTCCATGTGAGAACAGTAAAAGGACGCTAAAGGTCTTCCATAAAGCAGAAAAAGGATCTCAACATTAGTTCCTGCCGACACGCTCCCAGGAACCACAGTGTTTGGGAAGCGTGGTTCAGTCTAAGACATTGATTTTGTTAAGGTGGTATTGATTAGGATGAACTCTGATCCTCAAACTTCATGTAGAGACATCAAAAGGTCAGAAGTTCTTCAATTAATGTCTAAGTCTAAGATAGCACTAGTCCTTCTACCTCCGAAATACGACCCTCTACTTCTACAACTAGTCCCTCCACCTCTAAAACTAGACCCTCTACTTCTACAACTAGTCCCTCCACCTCTAAAACTAGACCCTCTACTTCTACAACTAGTCCCTCCACCTCTAAAACTAGACCCTCCACCTCTAAAACTAGACCCTCTACTTCTACAACTAGTCCCTCCACCTCTAAAACTAGACCCTCTACTTCTACAACTAGTCCCTCCACCTCTAAAACAAGACCCTCTACTTCTACAACTAGTCCCTCCACCTCTAAAACTAGACCCTCTACTTCTACAACTAGTCCCTCCACCTCTAAAACTAGACCCTCTACTTCTACAACTAGTCCCTCCACCTCCGAAAGTAGTCTCTCTACCTCTGCAGCTCGCTATGGTGACGACACCCAGCTCTTTCTATCATTCCCACTGGAAGACCTCATTAGCATGGATCTCGTCCCTCGTTCGTTCGTTCCTTCCTTCCTTCCTTCCTGTCTTCTTTTTCTTCCTTCCTTCTTTACTTCCATCTATCCTTCCTTCCTTTTTGTCTTCTTTTCCTTCCTTCCTTCTTTCCATCTGTCCTTCCTTCCACCCTTCCTTCCTTCCTGTCTTCCTTCCTTCCTTCCTTCTTTCCTTCCATCTATCCTTCCTGTCTTTATGTCTTCTTTTCCTTCCTTCTTTCCATCTGTCCTTCCTTCCATCCTTCTTTCATGTCTTCTTTTTCTTCCTTCCTTCCTTCCTTCCTTCTTGTCTTCTTTTTCTTCCTTCTTTCTTTCCTTCCATCTGTCCTTCCTTCCTTCTTTCACGTCTTCTTTTCTTTCCCTCTTTCCTTCCTTCCATCTATCCTTCCTTCCTTTATGTCTTCTTTTCCTTCCTTCCTTCTTTCCATCTGTCCTTCCTTCCTTCCTTCTTTCATTCCCGTCTTCTCTTCCTTCTCCTCCTTCTTTTCCTTCCTTCCTTCCTTCTTTCCATCCATCTTTTTAATGATCCGGCCCACATGAGATTAAATTGGTCAGTATGTGGCCCTTGAATGAAAATGAGTTTGACACCTCTGGACTATAGCAACTAGTTACTGCGTGTATATCCAAACTTCTCCTCCGATGATCCAGAACTTGGCAGCGTATTTGGTCTTCAACCGGCCTCAAAACAGCACACGTCACCCCCGCTGTTCATAACCCTCCACTGGCTCAAAGCTGCTGCCCACATTCAATTCAGACCTTCGGTGCTCGCTTACGAAACAGCAACTAAAACGGCTCCCACCTACATGAACTCCCTCATTCAGGTCTACACTCCCAACCAACTCACCGAGCTCTGCCAATGAAAGACGCAACAGGGCCATAAGTCGCTAGCTAGACTCTTCTGTAGTTCCCAAACGGGTCAAACAAGTTACCAAACTCCATTCGATCGTCCTGATCTGATTAAGGAAAAAGCTAACAACGCAGCTTTTTCGCTAACACCTCCGCAACCAATGGACTGTAAAAAAAATATGGCACTCTATGCACTTCCTGTTGACTTTCTAAGCTGAGCTGTTGCGTTTGTGTTTTTCAGGTTTGGCCCGAGCGAAGTCGATCCCTACGAAGACGTACTCCAACGAGGTGGTGACGCTGTGGTACCGACCGCCGGACATCCTGCTCGGCAGCACCGACTACTCCACACACATCGACATGTGGTCAGTACTGTAGTTATACTGTAGTATACTGTAGTTATACTGTAGTACTGTAATTATACTGTAGTATGCTGTAGTTATACTGTAGTACTGTAGTTACACTGTAGTTATACTGTAGTGCTGTAGTATTGTAGTTATACTGTAGTACTGTAGTTACACTGTATACTGTAGTACACTGTAGTTATACAGTATACTACAGTACTACAGTATAACTACAGTGTACTACAGTATACTACAATACTACAGTATAACTTATACTGTAGTATTGTAGTTATACTGTAGTATTGTAGTTATACTATAGTTATACTGTAGTACACTGTAGTACACTGTAGTTATACTGTAGTACTGTAGTTAGACTTTAGTTATACTGTAGTACACTGTAGTTATACTGTAGTTATACTGTAGTACTGTAGTTATACTGTAGTACTGTAGTTATACTGTAGTTATACTGTGGTACACTGTAGTTATACTGTGGTACTATTACTATCAAATCTGGCATCACTTTGTTGCCTTGACAACGAACATTCCACTGCTGTTTTTAAACTTTATATACATCTCAGGTACTTTACAAACATCAGATCAACTGTTCACATCTGTTTTTAAAATATCTAGACTTCAGTATGAGGCTAACCTGTCTGTCTCCACCCGTCTGTCTCCACCCGTCTGTCTCCACCCGTCTGTCTCCACCCGTCTCTCTCCGTAGGGGTGTTGGCTGTATCTTCTACGAGATGGCAACAGGTCGACCTCTTTTTCCTGGTTCCACAGTGGAGGAAGAACTTCACTTCATCTTCAAGCTGCTGGGTGAGAACCAAATCAGCTTCTCTGGCACCTTTTCTACTGACACTAAACTGTGTTTTTAATATATTTAATGTTTATATATTGTATCAATTACGGTATGTATTGTATGTGTATATGTGTGCAGGTACGCCCACAGAGCAGAGTTGGCCTGGGATCAATTCTAATGAGGAGTTTGTGACGTACAACTATCCTCAGTACAGAGCAGAGAGACTGAGCAACCACACACCCAGGTACACAACTACACACCCAGGTACACAACCACACACCCAGGTACACAACTACACACACATGTATACAACCACACACACTTACACACAACCACACACCCAGGTAAACAACTACACACCCAGGTACACAACTACACACACCTACACACAACCACACACACTTACACACAACCACACACCCAGGTACACAACTACACACACTTACACGCAACCACACACACTTACACACAACCACACACCCAGGTACACAACTACACACACTTACACGCAACCACACACACTTACACACAACCACACACCCAGGTACACAACTACACACACATACACACAATTACACACCCAGGTACACAACTACACACACCTGTACACAACCACACACCCAGGTACACAACTACACACACCTACACACAACCACACACACTTACACACAACCACACACCCAGGTACACAACTACACACCAAGGTACACAATTACACACACCTGTACACAACCACACACCCAGGTACACAACTACACACACTTACACACAACCACACACCCAGGTAAACAACTACACACACTTACACACAACCACACACCCAGGTAAACAACTACACACCCAGGTACACAACTACACACACTTACACACAACCACACACCCAGGTACACAACTACACACCAAGGTACACAATTACACACACCTGTACACAACCACACACCCAGATACACAACTACACACATACAGACAACCACACACCAAGGTACACAACCACACACCCAGGTACACAACTACACACACGTACACACAACCACACACCCGTACACACAACCACACACCCAGGTACACAACGACACACCCAGGTACACAATTACACACACTTACACACAACCACACACACTTACACACAACCACACACCCAGGTACACAACTACACACCAAGGTACACAATTACACACACCTGTACACAACCACACACCCAGGTACACAACTACACACATACACACAACCACACACCCATACACACAACTACACACCCAGGTACACAACCACACACCCAGGTACACAACTACACAAACATGTACACAACCACACACCCAGGTACACAACTACACACACATGTATACAACCACACACCAAGGTACACAACTACACACCTACACACATCTACACACACCTGTACTCAACTACACACGTACACAGCTATGCACAACTGTACTCACAGGTACACAAATACACACCCAACCAAATACACACTAATACAGTCATGTGTACAAAAATACACACACCTGTACACAAGTCGGGGATCAAACCGCTGATCTTCTGATTGGTGGACAATCTGCTCCACATCCTGAGCCACAGACACCTGCTGTTATTTATCTTCAGATTGTTAATGCTGCTGTGTGTGTGTGTGTGTGTGTGTGTGTGTGTGTGTGTGTGTGTGTGTGTGTGTGTGTGTGTGTTCAGGCTCAGCAGTGACGGAGTGGAGCTGTTGGCAAAGTTCCTGCAGGTCAGTAAACGTCTCACAGGATCCAAAAATATAAAAATATGAAATCTACCACAAAAATAACATTTCAGACCCGAGTATCACGAACAAACTGTTGATATTCAGTGTTTTAAGCCATTAAACTCAAATAATATTTGTTTATGTGGTTCATGAAGTTATATCAGATATAAGACTGTGATCAGAATAACGAGTCGTCATTATCTCGATGTTTAAAACAAATCAGTTCCTCACTTTGTATTTTCTGTAGTTTGAAGGGAAGAAGAGGATTTCAGCAGACGAGTCGATGAATCATCGTTACTTCAGTAACCTTGGAAACAGAGTGCTGACACTTCCTGACAGTAAGTTGAAACTGACCTCTGACCCCTGTGATGTCATTGTGCACCCGTGACATCACAAACTCTGACTGACGCTCCAACTCTCCTTTCATTTCAGCGATGTCCATCTTCAGTCTGCCCGAAATTCAACTAGAAAAAGAAGCAATCAGACCGACAGTCGCATCTGAGCCAGGTAACACACACACACACACACGCACACACACACACACACATACACACCCATGGTCACTTTTGGGGACATTACATAGACTTACATTCATATTCTGGAGACTTAACAACTGATCCAAAAATCAACCCAGTTAACTGATCCTGAGTCTCAAAAGTAGCCTCTGACAGATCCGCACACTCACACTCACACACACACACACACACACACACGCACGCACGCACGCACACACACACACACGGTCACTTTTGGGGACATTACATAGACTTACATTCATATTCTGGAGACTTAACTGAACTCTAACCTTAACCACTGATCCAAAAATAAGCCTTTTCCCAATTGCACAAGCTGTCTCAAAAGTAGCCTATGACACACACACACACACACACACACACACACACACACACACACACACACACACGTTGTCCTAGGATACTTTTGGGGACATTACATAGACTTACATAGACCTAACTCTAACCTTAACCACTGATCCGAAAATCAACCCAGTTAACAGATTCTGAGTCTCAAAAGTAGCCTATGACACACACACACACACACACACACACACACACACACACACACACCCATGGTCACTTTTGGGGACATTACATAGACTTAGATTCATATTCTGACTGAACCTAACTCTAGCCCTTAACCACTGATCCAAAAATCAACCCAGTTAACTGATCCTGAGTCTCAAAAGTAGCCTATGACACACACACACACACACACACACACACACACACACACACACACACACACACACAAACACTAGGATACTTTTGGGGACATTACATAGACTTACATTCATCTCCTGAAGACTAACTCTAACCCTAACCTAATCCTGGCATTAACCACTGACCTAAAAATCAGCTTTTCCTGAATTTGGGACATGTGTTTGTGTCCTCCGTTGGTCAGCTCATCCTCAATTAAATGGTCTTAAGTCTGAAATGTGTCCCCCAAAAATAGCCTATGACAGAACATCACACAAGTTGTCCTCGGTCCCCTTAGGGGGCATAGACTTATTTTCCTGGATGGGGTTTCCAAAATATTTGTGAGGTGGAGCAGTTTAGGGGGGGTTGGGAGGGTGAAGGGTTCAGACTGTAAATGGAGGGTGAGCTGCTGTTTTTAAGTAAATATTCAGAATGAACCTTGAATCTGCAACAAGTCGGACAATTTACTTAATAACTAACCAACTATTAAATGAATCAACTTCAACTTTATTTATAAAGCACTTTAAAACAACCACAGCTGAAACAAAGTGCTGTACATAAATAGATAAAACAACACAGGAACATAAAACTATTAACAGGAAATAAATACTAAAATAATTTGTTTTTAAAACAAATTAAAAACAATAAAACAATAACTAAAAAAACAAACAAACAAACCATAAAACACTAAAACAGGAGCAGAGTCTCATCCTGGGTTGAAAGCCAAGGAATAAAAATGGGTTTTAAGACAAGTTTTAAAAATGGACAATGAGGAGGCTTGTCTAATATTTAAAAGGAAGCTCGTTCCATAGTTTAGGAGCAGCTACAGAAAAATCACCAACTATTCTGATATTTGATTAATCATTCTGAGTAATTAAAGTCCAAAGTCTCTGATTCCAGCTTTGTAAATGTGAATATCTTCTGGTTTCTTTGGTCCTCTGTGACAGTAAACTGAACATTTTTGGGTTGTGAACATTTGAAGAAGTTAACTTTGACTTTGGGAAACACTGATTGACATTTTTAACCATTTTCTGACATTTTATCGTCAAATTATTCGATAATAAAAATAATAATTAGTTGCAGTTCTGCTTGGTTTAAATAAGGATGAAACTTTTAATTCATATGTTTGGTTTTATTTCCGTCTGTCCAGCGAATAGTCCGAACCGGAGGCGGAGTCTGCTGTTCTGACAACATCAGGGAGGCGGAGCCAGCTGAGGATGGGACGAAACAAAGGGAGGAGATGAACGAAAAAAGGGAACGATGAGGAATGTTTGTTTTACTGGAAGAGAAACTGAAACCAGAAAGAGGAGAAGACCACACACACACACACACACACACACACACACACACACACACACACACACACACACACACACACACACACACACGTACACACACACACGCACACACATGTCCTGCTAAACGTCTGGATGCAATAATGAATCACAGCAGCCATCATCTGACCAATCAGAAAACAGCATGTTGTTACTAACGGCAACAGGTGGTTCAGAACTTTACGTCAGTGAAGGAAGGAAGGAATGAAGGGATGAAAGGATGATGAAGGGACGAGCGGCAGCTTCAGACGTTGGCGGAGGGATTTCTGTCTTCCATTTTCACCGCTCAGATTGAACTTTTTTTAAGAGACTCCTGGAAGGATATCCTGGAAAACCTGGAATTCTGTCACGCGGCTTCGTTGTCACGGAAACGTCTCGGAATATGGAAATGGAGACAAACTGATTTTTCCACTGAAGGCAGAAAGTCGTCTGAATCCCTCTTTTTTTTTTTCTTTTTCTTCTATTTTTAAAAGGAAAGTTGGTTGTGAGCTGCTGTTTGTGACTCTTGAACGCGTCTCATTTACAGCACAGTGTTATTTATTGTAAAAGGAGCCATGATTGTTTGTTTGTTTGTTTGTTTGTTCGAAGAGAAATCTGCAGATGTGTTTTTACTCTGAACCAGAAGTAGAGGTTGGGGGAGGGGGGGAGAGGGGGGCGGGGGTAAACTGGTTCCTGCTGTTCTGCATGTGTGTGTCGTTCAGTCAGACTGTTAATACTGTTAACGTTCACAGTATTAGTCGTTAAATACTCACTCAGTGTTCAGATTATTAGGAACGCCTTCAATCTGAAGCTCTTTAAATTTTAAATCAGTGATAAAATGAAGGACTGATGGTTTAGTGTTTAGTGAGATGTTTCTAATAAACTGAACTCTGGAGTGTGAACACAGTAATATATGCAGTAGTACTGTAAGTCTGCACCAAACAGCTGCTGATTTTTTTTTTTTTTGAAGGATTTCTTTATGTTGAGGCCAGAAGAGAGACGATGATGTGACGTCATTAGGGCTGGGTGTCGTTTAATACAATTATGAATTCAAGTTAAAGTGATACCCATACTTAACACATACCACAGAAAAGTGTGTTGTTAACCACCCTGCCAAATTTGAATGATTCAAAAAAATCGCGAAAATATATGAAATTAGGCTTCAAAGTTGTGTAAAAATCAGCCTCTTTCTCTGCTACCAAACGCTGAAGCCCCGCCCCCTACCAAGTGTCATCTGTCAATCAAAGTCACCACCTCTACCAGAAACATGGACGCTACGTCTGAGAGCTTTCTGCTGTTAACTCAGCTGCTGGCTTGACAGCTACCTCGGCGGCTAGCTTAGCGGCTAACTCAGCTGCTAGCTCGGCAGCTAACTCGGCTAACTGTAGACTGTAGTAGTAGTAGTGTGCGCTGAATGTATTTATACCTCTACAGCAGCAGGGGCGGGTTTATGCTAATCACTAAATCCTGAACACAGAAATCTTGAAACACAGTTTGTGAAGCCTAGCTCCACAATTCAAATCTAAATGGTTGAAATGCTTTTTACACCTTTTTTAGAAATACCTTTATGACCTATTTAATGTCTGAATTCACTTTTACACAGTCTTTATAACCCTTTATCGTGTCAATAACTATATTTAGTAACTTCTGTAAACATGTAAAATTAAAAGTCGTCTAATATCCCCCCATAACTCTGTAGGGTTTTCAATGAGTGAACTATGAAGGTCTACCGATACTCAGCCCTAGACGTCACATGACCCATCAGAGGATAGCGGAGGACTCTGATAGGCCGATCTTTAGGTTTTAAATATATGTGAGCAGGTTGTTGGGGGGTTTTTTTTGTCTGTATTTCTGCACACGAGGCTTCAGTTCCAACATCATCTGCATGTTTCTTCACCGCTGAACACAAAAAGCCAGCCGACGGTCAGCTGTTTAACTCAGAAACTCCAGTTTACAGTTTGTTCTCTGTGCAGAAAAGAAAACGTCAGACTTGTTTTTGTGATAATTTTAACAAAGTAAAATTAAATTAGGAGATTTATTCTGTCCTGTTTCAGTTTAACCCTCCTGTCGTCCTCCCGGGTCAAATTGACCCTGTGTGTTTTGACTGTTCCTTCTTTACTTTCCTTCCTTCCTCCTTCTCTCTTTCTTTCCTTCCTTCTTTCCTTCCTCCATCCTCATCCCCCTTCCTTCCTTCTTTCCTCCCTTCCTTCCTCTTTCCTTCTTTCCTTCCTCCATCCCCCTTCCTTTCCTCCTTCCTTCTTTCCTTCCTTCATTCTCTCCATCCCCCTTCCTTCCTTCCTCCTTCTCTTTCTTTCTTTCCTCCATCCCCCTTCCTCCCTCCCTCCCCCTTCCTTCCTCCTCCTCTCTTTCCTTCCTTCCTTCATTTCCTTCCTCCATCCCCCTTCCTTCCTTCCTCCTTCTCTCTTCCTTTCCTCTTTCCTTCCTTCCTCCTTCTCTCTTTCTTTCCTTCCTCCATCCCCCTTCCTTCCTTCCTCCTTCTCTCTTTCCTTCCTTCCTCCTTCTCTCTTTCTTTCTTTCCTTCCTCCACCCCCTTCCTTTCCTCCTTCCTTCCTTCCTCCTTCTCTCTTTCTTTCCCTCCTTCCTTCCTCCTTCTTCTCTCTCTTTCCTTCCTTCCTCCTCCTCTTTCTTTCCTTCCTTCCTTTTCTTTCCTTCCTCGATCCCCCTTCCTTCCTTCCTTCTTTCCCTCCTTCCTCCACTTCCTTCCTTTCCTCCTCCTCCTTCTCTCTTTCCTTCCTTCCTTCCTCCTCCCTTTCTTTCCTTCCTTCCTTCCTTCCTCCTTCTCTCTTCCCCCTTCCTTTCCTCCTTCCTTCCTTCCTTCTTTCCTCCCTTCCATCCTCCCTTCCTTCCTTGACTCGAGGACAACAGGAGGGTTAAATCCACACAGATGAGATTTTAAAGTCTTTAAAGTGGAACAAACATGTTTTTGGGTTTTTTTATCGACTGCTGAACAAACCTGCTCAGTTTCAGGTCTTCAGGTTGGGTTGTTTTATTTTTTTTAGGAGGGTTTTTTCAGGTTTAGGAGCGTTATATTCTATAAATATATAATATTTTTTATGTTTTTGTGTTGTTTCTGACGTGAATTATTTCTTTCTAGCTGTGAAGACGTATTAGCAATAGAGAAATATCGATCAGAAGACAATAATGATTGATCAGAGTGTTTATAATGACTCGAAGAGGGGAAGTCGAGTCGTTGACCTGCTGTAAAAAAAAAAAAAAAAAAAAAAAGTCGTATATGTTCATGTTTGTATGTGAGCGGTGCTTCGCTGGTTCGGCCAATAGGAACGCTGCTGTACTGCTGTGTGAGGAAGAAAGGTTTCATGTTAACATCATGTGGAAACGTCACGGCTTCGTCATGTTTTATTGATTATTGATCAGCAGCTGAACTCTTTTAATGTCAAACTGAAAAAAAAACCAACATCTGGAATAAAAAGTCGAGGTTCGTTATAAAGTAGAAATCAGAAAATGTGATTTATACTTTAAATTTATGGCTCAGTGACAAATATCTTTAAAATTTAGTATTTTTGTTGGTTTTATGTCATTTAAAATTACATTTGTACCATTTTTACAAAAAACCAAAAGTAAAACTGAATGATCCTTAAAATGTCAAATGGTGTAACCACAAAAGAATGATAAATATTAAATATTTTATCCACTTACAGTGTATTTAAGTGGACTTATACTGATCCATCCTTCCTTAATTCCTTCCTTTACTTCCTTCTTCCTCCTTCCTCCCTTCCTTCCCTCCTTCCTTCCTTGACTCGATGACATTTTTGCCATAATCCTCTTATATATTCTCCTTCCTTCCTTCCTTCCTCCCTTCCAAAGTTTTTATGGTTACACCACTTAGACATTTTTGCCATAATCCTCTTATATATTCTCCTTCCTTCCTTCCTTCCTTCCTTCCTGCCTCCCTTCCTTCCAAAGTTTTTATGGTTACACCACTTAGACATTTTTGCCATAATCCTCTAATATATTCTCCTTCCTTCCTCCTTCCCTTCCAAAGTTTTTATGGTTACACCACTTAGACATTTTTGCCATAATCCTCTAATATATTTTCCTTCCTTCCTTCCTTCCAAAGTTTTTATGGTTACACCACTTAGACATTTTTGCCATAATCCTCTAATATATTCTCCTTCCTTCCTCCCTTCCAAAGTTTTTATGGTTACACCACTTAGACATTTTTGCCATAATCCTCTAATATATTCTCCTTCCTTCCTTCCTTCCTTCCTCCCTCCCTTCCTTCCTTCCTCCCTCCCTTCCTTCCTACCTTCCTTCCAAAGTTTTTATGGTTACACCACTTAGACATTTTTGCCATAATCCTCTAATATATTCTCTCAAAATGGATTAAAAGCAGAAATTTGATGCTGAATCCACAAAAAATGAATGTGTGCAAGTTATTCATGTGTTTATTTTCACATTTTAACTTGACCCTAAAATATTTTTTAAGGTTTGACATTAAATCGGTTTAATTGCGATCGTCAAAAAACATGAAAAAGTCGGCGATGTGAATCAGAAGAAGAAGAAGAAGAAGAAGAAGAAGTGTCAGAGTGAAGGTGTTTTTAAAGTGTTGATGATGAATGACTGTTGAATGTAACTACAAACTGTTGCAGTAGTTTGAACTGAGTTTACAGTAATAATAACAACGTGTATAGAAGTTATATTCGTCTGCAGCGTCGTGTCGTCGCTCAGCTGCAGAGAAAACAGAATCTGATCCGACAAGCTTTTTAAAAAAAAACAAAAAAAATGAGCCAAAAAAACACAAAAACCAAACAGCTGCATGAAGTTAACCCTCCTGTCGTCCTCCCGGGTCAAATTGACCCCATCTCTCTTTTGACTGTTCCTTCTTTCCTTCCTTCTTCCCCTCTACCCTTCTTTCTTTGCTCCCTCCTCCTTCCATCCTCCCTCCCTTCCTTCTCTCCTAAATGCCTTCCTCTTTTTGTCCTTACTACTTTCCTTCTTTTCTCCCTCCCTCCCTCCTTTCTTTCCTTCCTTCCTTCCTTCTCTCCTAATTTCCTTCCTCTTTTTCGTCATTACTACTTTCCTCCCTCCCTCCTTACTCCTTTCTTTCCTCCCTTCCTTCTCTCCTAAATTCCTTCCTCTTTTCATCCTTACTACTTTCCTTCCTTCCTTCCTCCCTCCCTCCTTCCTCACTCCTTTCCTTCCTTCCTTCCTCTTTTCATCCTCACTCCTTTCCTTCCTTCCTTCCTCTTTTCATCCCTCTCTCCCTCCTTCCTTTCCTTCCTTCCTTCCTTCCTTCCTCCTTTCCTCCCTCCCTCCTTACTCCTTTCTTTCCTTCCTCCCTTCCCTCCTAAATTCCTTCCTCTTTTCATCCTTACTCCTTTCCTTCCTTCCTTCTCTCCTAAATTTCTTCCTCTTTTCGTCCTTACTACTTTCCTCCTTTCCTTCCTCCTGTCCTTCCTCCTGTCTCCTTGACCTGAGGACAACAGGAGGGTTAAAGTAATAAATCAACACAGAAATCAGTTTTTAATTTGTTATATTCAACTTTTTATGGTGATATTAAACAAGAAAAAGTTGATTATTATTATTATTAGTGTTGAGTCTGATTTGAGATGTTTGGACGTTGAACATTTTATATTTAACTTTATTTAAACCTCTCAGTGTTGAATGTTATAAAAGATTTGAACTTATTATTAATCAGATGTTTGAAACGCTGAGGATTCAGACGCTGTTTTCTCTGCTCGTTTTGTAAATGATACTTAAACATTATTTTTTATTTTTTTGGTCGACACCAAAGTTATCTGCAATATACTGCACTGCATGATGGGATTCTTCCAGATAACTTCTCTTCTTCTGTGCTGTTTATTCTTTGAATTATTCTTCCTAATCTGCCAAGAACGCACTGCGACGTATCTCATGCTATAACTGAGTCTATACTTGAAATATTAGTATAACCCTGTTATTGTGTTCATTATTGTACTCTGGATATATTTACAGTATATAAATATACAATAAAAATTCTTTATTTATTATCAGCTGCTTGTGCTTTTTGTGTTTTTCTCTTTTCTTCAGATGGGTTACAAGGTCCTTAAAAGAAACTTAAAATGTCTGGAATTTAGTTTTTGATAATCAAGGTCTAAAAAATGTTTTAAAATCTTTCGAAGTTCTGCGTCGAGGGACCTTGTTGCTAGGGGGTGTGACTATGTGTGTGTGTGTGTGGTTTCAGAGGAGTCTATCTGTATCCTTGTTTATCTTCCGGTCACAGTAGGGGATCATCCCTATGTTCCCCGCTTTGTATGTGACCTGGGAACATAGGTCTACAGTTAGCCAGTTACTGCCGAGTTAGCCGCTGAGTTAGCACATAAGTTAGCCGCCGAATTAGCCACCGAGCTAACAACGGAGTTAGCCGCTGAGCTAGCAACCGAGTTAGCCGCGATCGGGGAACATAGGTACGCTCCCCACAGTAGCATGTAGCATTGCGCTATGTGCTAATAACAGACAACACATACCTTTTGTTCATTATTAATAAATAAAGCAACTGCCGGAGGAACCGTCAGGCTGCGGGGTAGGGGTCCGTGTCGACACAGGGGGCTACACGTAGCTACGCCGTCGGTCCGACGCAGAAGCATAAATCAGCCTTTATTACCTTTCTTGCATTTTCACACAGCACTTTTTCCCCTTGGGAGCGGCTGGAGGTGGAAGCCATGGCCCGCCTTTGTCGGTCATTGTCAGTCGCTACTGTCTGGATCCTCAACAGACTCTCTTCCGGGTACAGGCAGGTCGCTCGGCCAATCATATAATTCGGACCGAATGATATGGTGGATCTCTCTAACATTTTAGAGTGCTATTACCTTATTAATAGCATTTAAAGCTAAACAAAAAAAATGTGTAACAAAGGTAAGGGTAGTTTTAAGGCATTAAATTTGATTTGCGTGTAATTATATTTGTTCAGTTTATTTATCATTATTATCTGATTATTTTAATAACCGACTAATCAACTTATTAATTAAAGAAAGAATGAATCATTAGTTGTAGTCCTAAAGGCTATAAATTACTTCAGATTAATCTCCACTACAACAGTAAAATCCTGCTTTTGCATTATTATATGTTTCAGCAATGGTATATTTTCCTTAAAGGGGTTTCAAAAAGGTCTTAAAAGTAATTAAATCTGTTCTTTAAAAATGTGCAGATGTGTTAGTTTGCTTTTTATAACTCTCCTCCACACACACACACATCATACAGTGTGTTGTGTGTTAGTGAGGGAGGCCTGAGGTCAAAGGTCAAAGGTCTTTTAGCTTAATGGAAGGCGATAACAGATTTGGCCAGGCCCCAGATCATATTTTGTTTAGGTTACCCCCCCGTCCTTCAGTAACGGAGAACAGCCGTGAGGAAAACTATATAAGCTGCTCCTTCCTGTTTGATCATCGTCATTTGACTCTTGACCCAAGCTCGTATATTAACCCTTTCATCAGGTTTCAAGTTAGGGGGGCAAACATTGTTCATTTTTATCTGTTAAAACATTTTAGCTCATAATTATCTTAAAAGTCAAAAGCTTGACTTTCATCTCTGAGATTTCTTTATTATCAAGACTTTTGGGTTTCTGCTGCGTTTTCAGTGTTTATGTTAAAATGTTTGAGATATTTTTTACTTTCATAATTTTGTCTTAACCCTCGTGTCGTCCTCCCGGGTCAAATTGACCTCATCTGTTTTTACTGTTCCTTCCTTCCATCCATACTTCCCTTCTTCTTCCTCCCTTCCTTCTTTTCTTTCCTTCCATCCATACTTCCTTTTTTTCTTTCCTCCCTCCCTCCATACTTCCATCTTCCTTCCTTCTTTTCTTTCCTTCCTCTTTCCTCCTTTCCTTCCTAAACTCGAGGACAACAGAAGGGTTAAAAGTCAAAAGCTTCATCTCCATCTGAGAGTTCCTCATTATCAAAGTATTTCTGCTGCATTTCAGTGTTTTTAAAACTAATTTATCAAATTTTTCTTAGCCTTTAAAAAAATATATTTTTAGCTCATAATTAAAAGTTCTTAATTATTTAACTTAATTTTAAAAGCTTGACCATCTTCTGCTCAGTTTGGCATTAAGTTATTTATTTGCATTTTATTAATATGGAGTTTAGTGTTTGGTTGCCGTCGTTCACTTTAACACACTTTAACTCAAAGTTTAAATCATTTTCAAACAGTTTTTATTGATTTATTTGATTTCAGCTGATTTTGTAATAAAAGTCACAAATGTTTATTATCCAGTAAATAAAAGTTTAAAGTTCTTCTGAGCCGCCTGCAGGTCGAACATTCAACAAACATTTAAAAGTCAAAGAAGAAGAAGAAGAAGAAGAAGAGCTCCAGGAAGCGAGACGCCACACTGCCTGTAAAAAAATGCTCTAAAAATCTTTATTGTTCGAGAGAATATTCACAAAACAGGTTTTTTTAATTTTCAAACAGCTGAAAATTCACTTCCTGCTCAGACGAACGCTTCATTAACAGAAAAAAGAAGAAATGTTTTCTTACAGTCGTTTATAAAAAAAAAGAAAAACTAAATAATTTTTGTTGCTACACAAAAGAAAAATAATTTAAACTGCCCCCCCGTCCCGCCCCTGACAGCACCGTGACCTTTGACCTCATAAGTCACCTACCTACTAACTTCAAATAAACTTTATTAATTTTAGCTGACGGTGAAATGCTGCTTCCCCCCCTCCCCAACCCCTTACAGTCTCCATGACAACCAGAAAAAAAAAAAAAAACAGAAGAAAAAAGAAGAAAAAGAAAAAAATAACCGAAGTAGAAGAAGAGAAAAGTTCTGATTGGTCGATAATTTACAAATATCCTACAAGTCTTTTTCACGTTAGTTTCCTGCTGGACAGGAAGCTGTCAGAGCTCCGCCTCCAGCTTAGGGAACCAATCACAGTCTCCGACAGGCCACGGGCTCCTCCTCCTATTGGTCGGCTCTGAACTTCTTCTGTCCGACGGGTTTACTGAAGAGAGAAACAAGTTAAATATTAATGAGATTTAAAAGGGACAGTATGCTTCTCCCCCCTTTCCTTCTCTCCTCCCTTCCTCATGTCCTTCCTCCCTCTTTCTCTCCTCTGTCCTTCTTTCCTTCCTTCCTCTCTCCTTCCTTCCTTCCTTCCTCCATCCCTCCTTCTTCTCCGCCCTTTCCTTCCTCCCTTCCTCATTTCCTTCCTCCCTTCCTCATTTCCTTCCTTCCTCCCTCTTTCTCTCCTCTGTCCTTCTTTCCTTCCTTCCTCTTTTCCTTTCTCCCTCCCTCCTTCCCTCATTCTTCTCCCCCCTTTCCATCCCTTTTCTTCCTCCTTTCCTCCTTCTCCCCCCTTTCCTTCCTCCCTCTTTCTCTCCTCTGTCCTTCTTTCCTTCCTTCCTCTTTTCCTTTCTCCCTCCTTCCTTCCTTCCTCCATCTTCTCCCCCCTTTCATTCCCTCCTCCCTCCTTTCTTCCTGCCTTCCTCCCTTCCTTCGAGGACAACAGGAGGGTTAATACACTGCTGAAGTAATTGTTATACAGTAAGGGTCTAAGGACGTTACATGTCTGACTATATTTCAGTGTATGTGTGTATTATTTCTTTTCTTGTACATGTGAGTAAAATAAAAGAGTCAGTTCTTACTAATCTGGAGATGCTCCCGGTCTCTTCACTGCTGGTTTGGCATCTTTACTGGTTTCTATTGGAAACAGAAAAAAAACATACAAAACATTTTAATAAATCATCAAGTTTCTTCTTCCTTGGAGTTCTCCTGCTCGAGTTTCAGGACAAATAATGACTGATAATTAAAATATAACAGTGAATTAAATATAATAGTAAATAAAATAACCACCAGGATGATGATATGTTGCATCTCTCTGGTTTTATTTTTATTAAATCAGAGCTGAGTTCTCACCTTGGAGCCACCGGACCTGTGTGGCCGGTCCGTATCCCTTCTGGTTGCGAGCGGCGATGCGGAAGATGATGGCGGGTTTGGTGGTGTAGTCGATGTGGGCGTTGGCGAGGCTGGAGGCCTGGACGAGGCAGGACGGGCTCGGACCGCAGTAGACTCTCATGAAGGCCAGCTGGGCCGGACCGGAACTGGACCCGGAGGCGCTGGCCTGGCTGGACTGGATGGCCAGGTAGACGGAGTACTCGGTGATCTTCCCCGATGTGACGGCGGGAGGCTCCCAGGTCAGCTGAGCTCCGTCCAGGTTCTGCAGGACGAGAACATGATGATATTTAGTTTTTCAGGTTTTCTATTGTATGAGATCAAGGATTAGCGGCTCCCCCTGCTGGTTGTTTGCCCTCCATATAAAATCATGGTGATGACTGTTGCCATGGTAACCCATTAAGTCATCAGGGCAGAGACATTCAAACATCACAAACAGGAAGTGAGTCTCACCTTGCTGATCTTGATGGCGCACGGTGCTCCGGGGAAACCGGGCAGACACGTTTTAAAGGCCGAGACCTCTGAGAACGTTCCGCGCCCGCAGATATTGATCCCAGCGACCCGGAACTTGTAGGCTGTCCCCGGCTGCAGCTCCACCTTCCTCATCTGACTGTAGTCCGGCATCACGCCCGAGTCATCCTGCAAGGAGACACGTATTAGTATTATTGTTGGTTTTATGTCATTTGTACCATTTTTTATCGAGACTGAATGCTCCTTAAAATGTCAAATGGTGTAACCACAAAAGAATGATAAGTATTAGGAAGGAAGGAAGGAAGGAAGGAAGGAAGGAAGGAAGGAAATGGGGAGGAAAGAAAGAGAGAAGGAAGGAGGGAAGGAGGGTTGATATGGTGTTTTATTGAGAATTTAATGTTTTTAAGCAAGTCGAATTATTTGGTACAAAGTTTTATGGTTACACCACCAGACAATTTTACCATAATCCTCTAATGGATTAACCCTCCTGTTGTCCTCGAGTTAAGGAAGGAAGGAAAGGAAGGAAGAAGGAAGGAAGGAAAGGAAGAAAGGAAAGGAAGGAAGGGAGGAAGGAGGAAGGAAAGGAGGAAAGGAGGGAGGGAGGAAGGAAGGAAAGAAGGAAGGAAGAAAAGGAGGAAGGGAGGAAGAAGGAAGCAAAGGAGGAAGGGTGGAAGGAAGACAGAAGGAAGGGAGGGAGGAAGGAAGATGGAAGGAAAGGAGGGAAGGAAGGAAAGGAGGAAGGGAAGAAGAAGGAAGGAAAGGAGGGAGGGAAGAAGAAGGAAGGAAAGGAGGGAGGGAGGGAGGAAGGGAAGAAGAAGGAAGGAAAGGAGGGAGGGAGGAAGGAAGACAGAAGCAAGGAAGGAAAGGAGAAGGAAGGAAGGAAGGAAAGGAGGAAGGGAAGAAGGAAGGAAAGGAGGGAGGAAGGAAGGACAGAGGAAAGAAGGAAGGGAGGAAAGAAAAAACAGGAGCTGAGACTCGTGTTTTAATAACTTACATCCATCACAATGTCATCGTAGGGGACGTAGTAATGAGAGACCACCATGTTGGTAACCTTGACGATCCCGACGTCGTACCACTGACTGTCCTTCGCTGATGACCTCATCACCGGGACGCCCTGTTTCTACACACAAGCAGACAGTTAGCGTTTTGTCTCTCGTCGTGCTTCCTGCTGTTAACGTGCGTGCTGCATGTCTCACCCCAGCCGTCGCTCCGATGCCGTTGGACACCTCGCCGAGCGCGGAGGTGGCGGCGGCCGTCTGCTGAGTCTTAGCCGGGCTGGCTGTCAGAGGAGGGGCGGGGCCAAACGTGCTGGCCAATCGGGCCACGGCGCTCGTCACAGCCGATGATGTCAGCTCGTGTCCGTTGCTCTCGGCTGCCGGGTCGTTGAGGCTGTCGGCGGGAGCCAGGCCCTCTGAGGAACACACGGGAGGATACACTCATTTATGAAACAAGTCAGAAAGTTTACAGACATATGATTAAAATATAAATATATGTGCTTTGTTATTATAAAAATTGTTTTAAGATACTTTTTAAAAAATCAGTCTAAACTCTAAATGTCTGAACTTGGCAGCACTGATTGTTTTATAAATATATTTATTAAAAAGAGTTTTTGTGTGTTGAGTAGGGCTAAGCCACAAAATTGATTTTTATATTAATCGTGATTTTTTCTGGCAATTTTTAAAAATCAATTCTCATAAAAGAATCGATTTTCATTTATTTATTACTTACTATAGAGCAGCTAAATGTAGCAGTTCAGTTTATTGTAAGATGTTGGCGGATGAGAATGTTTTTTGTGAGGCACAGTTTTCAAAATAAATCTCATAAACTGATGAGATGTGTGTATTGTGTGTTTTTTGTAAATATGACTTATGATGTATTATCAAGTGTTTGGTTCAACCTGTTCTTGTTTAAGGAAAGAACTTGGTAAAATCGAATTGCAATACTTGTTTAATCAGAATCGCAATTTAAATCGAATCGGGACCCCAAAAATCGTTAGAGAATCGAATCGACACCAAAAGCATATCGGCCCAGCCCTAGTGTTGAGTCTGAGAAATAAACACAAAAACAAACAATTTTAATTTCACTAAATATTTGGAAGAGAAAGATTAAAATGTATCTCTTCAATTTAGCTTTTCTATCAGTCACTACTGCACTTCTTTTAATAGTTGTATTTTCACTTGATTTGTTTTTATTAGCTACTTTTACCATGTACTTTTATTCTTATATTACTATTATTACTATCTTATATTACATTACACAATTGTTTTCCTCTTTCTTTTCTGTTCTTTTTTTTTAACATTACTTTATTTTCCTTTTAATATGAAGCATTTGGTGTATGTAATTTATTTTTTGTTGAGCTGCAGTTATTGTATAAAAGGTGCTATTAAATAAAGTTATTATTATTATTAATTAAGCAGCTACATGTGAATATCTGTCTGGTGTGTGTGTGTGTGTGTGTGTGTGTGTGTGTGTGTGTGTGTGTGTGTGTGTGTGTGTGTGTGTGAATGAAACATATTAAAGCTCAGTTCAGGAGGTGTTGTTGTACCTGTGGGCATGGCGCTCTGCTCCGGTTGGTTCTGGACTTCCTGGAGCTGCTGGTGCTGTTGGACCAGAGCTGCCAGTTCCTGCTGAGTCAGCACGATGGGGATGGACTGACTCGCTGCTCCGTCTCCTGCAGACACACAAACATCAACATTAACCTTCCTGTCGTCCTCCCGGGTCAAATCGACCCCATCTGTTTTGACTGTTCCTTCTTTCCTCCCTTGCTTCCGTCTGTCCTTCCCCCCTCTCCTCCTTCTCTCTTTCTTTCCTTCCTTCCCTTCTTTCCTCTGTCCTTCCTTCTTTCGTTTCCTCCCTTCCCTCCTTCCTCACCCCCTCCTTTCCTTCCTTCTTCCTCCATTCCTTTCCTTCCTTCTTCCTCCCTTCATTCCTCCTTTCCTTCATTCCTCCTTCCTTCCTTTCTTTCTTCCTTTCCTTCATTCCTCCTTCCTTCCTTTCTTTCTTCCTCCTTCCTTCCTTCCTTCCTCCCTTCATCCTCCCAACTAATTATTAGTCTCATTATAGATCCAATTATAGATACTGAACAAATATAAATACGCTCAAATGAAATGTAATCCCTTAACTCCTACAAACCCAGACATTTTTAGTCCTAGATTATCAAAAACTAAATTTTAAACACATGATACTCAGATCAGACTCTGGGTCCAGATGTGTGCTCGTCTCACCCATCTGTCCGGCCGCCTGCAGCACCGCCTGTATCGTGGCCTGCTGAGCCGCCGCCTCCTCTGCCGCTGCGCTAGCAGCCAGCTGATCCGCCGTCACCAGCAGAGTCGTCGTCCCGGAGTCCGCCTCACCGCTGTCCCCTTCTGATGACATCAGCTCCTGAGGAAGGCCGCTGTCTGTGGACGCCATCTGAGAGACGGACGGAGGGAGGGAGGGACGGAGGTTAGAACGGAGTCTGAAGCTAATATGAGGCTTCGGCTGTTGATATCTGATACTGTCCTTCCACTGCAGCTCAACGAGGGAAATTTATACTAAAGAGATTTTTAAATTGGAAGATATCTACTTTATTTGACTTTAAACATCTCTTATAAATATTTTTCCAGGACTTAATTGTTTTCTAGGGCTTAAAAAAAATTATTTGGGCACTTTTTGAATGACTTCGTACAACTTTACAGTGAAATACATTATGAAAGGATCTTCTAATGGTCAGTATGAACAGGAGGAATGATTACAGAAAGAAACAACAGACTTAATGTTGATTTGGGTTCCTGACTGTTGATTTAAGACCAAAAAATCAACGGTGGACAGCTCCTCTCTCTCTGTTGCAGGACGGAGAGATTCAAAAGATCCTTCGCTCCTAATTCTTCAATAACAGACTAATTGAATTTCCCCTGGAGGATAACCTTTTACATACTGTTCATATTATGACTCATAATTAGTCTCTACATAAATTCCCCATCAGTCATTAATAAACTGATCCTTAATGAAGCTGTCAGAGTGTATTTTGTTTATTTTTGGGAAATTAATGAGAATTAAATTATGAAGAATTTTAATGATTTGATATATTTTCAATAAACATGTTAAATTTGTATGTTAATATGTATAAAAATGCCCAAAAAAAAGAGATCCATTTTATTTCCTGTTTTGTATATTCTGCTTCACATTCGGAAAAGTACAGTTATTGCAGCTCTCAAATATAATAATGGGTCAAATTTGATCAGTATGTAAAGGTTAAAAAACTGTGAACCTGTCCTTTAATGTGTGTGTGTGTGTGTGTGTGTGTGTGTGTGTGTGTGTGTGTGTGTGTGTGTGTGTGTGTGTGTGCGTGTGCGTATGTGTGTACCTGAGCTGCCTCGCTGCCCTCCACGTGAACCTGTAGCACCGACGCTGCTGCTGACATATCAGTCTGCATAGGCTCCTCCCCGTCTCCTGCCATCACCACGGCAACAGCCTCCGCCTCAGAGGACTCTGCCCTGTCCTCTCCGACCAATGAGGAGATCTCCTGCGGACACATGAAGAAGAAGAAGAAGATGATGTAGAGGATGAAGATGAGGATGGTGTGTATGCATGTGTGTGTGTGTGTGTGTGTGTGTTTGTGTGTGTGTGTGTGTGTGTGTGTGTGTCTCACTTACAGGTATAGAAGGTCCAGGTGTGGGTGTGGACTGTGTAACCGTGGTAACAGCTCTGCCCTGGCTGGTTGTGGTGGTGGAGGGGGCGGAGTCAGAGGAGGATGAGGGGTCTGTGGACTCCTGCTGGGTACCTGTCGCTGTGGTCGCCGTGTTGGTGGTCCCGGTCTCGTGGGTCTCACACGGCGGATTCGAACACACCTGAAACCAAAAGTCAACGTTCAATTACAGAAATCTTTCACCTTTAACTAACCACTGATGGTCAGCGTTCATCTGTCCGCAGGTGTTCTCTCACCTGTCTGATTCCTCCGGCTCCTGATGTGGTCGCCGTGTTGGTGGTCCCGGTCTCGTGGGTCTCACATGGCGGGTTCGAACACACCTGAAACCGACAGTCAGTGATTAGCTACAGAAATCTATGAACACCTTTAACCAATCAGAGCTCGCCTGGTGACTCACCTGTCTGACTCCTCCGGCTCCTGATGTCGTCGCCGTGTTAGTGGTTCCGGTCTCGTGGGTCTCACATGGCGGATTTGAACACACCTGATGTAGATTTAGAAATCATTATATAAATATATGAACATCTATTTCTCATATATAATAATAAGTGTATTTATATATTATAACACCTTTAAAAGGCAGCTGGATTCATGTGAAGTAAAGATGATCAGTTGAAGTTAGTTGATGCTTTTATTTTGGCGATATTCACTTCCTGTCTTCGTAATAAAAGCTTGCAGTGAAGTGTGAGGAGTTGCTGGTTCTGTTAGTGTTTCGTCTCATTTTAAACTCACGACTCTCCTGGATGATGTAACGATCCTACAGGTTTATATTCAGCCACTAGTTATTAATATTTACTTAGTTTCTGTCTTTCTTCACTGATTTTGACGGACAGCTAAAAAATACTAACAATACCTATGAGCCTCGGCTGCTGTTGCTATGGAGAAGAAGCCAGTAAAAGGCGTAATGAATTGAAAACACTTCAATATACAGCACCATAGTTACTGAATCCAGTCAAAAGTGACACAGAAATGTATCTTGAATGTCATATTTGTTGTTAGGTATGAAAACTTATTAGTGAGCTAAAAACACTTCAGTGTATCTTTGATTTTTACTCAATGAACTAGGGCTGCTCGATTATGGAAAAAATCATAATCACGATTATTTGGGTCAAAATTGAAATCACGATTATTAAAATGATTTTTTTTTCTTGTCCATTTGGCTTAATTAATTTTCTCTCCCAGCAGCAGCCTTTTATCTGCCGCTTAACGCAACACACAGCAGGAAATGTGCAGAGATATTAGAGCTGAGCGAGTTGCCATGACGATAGTTCACAAATCCTAGTTTTTAATAATTAGTCAGTAAACTCAGCATCGTCTGACGCAGGCTGGAAACTCTGCACTTTTATTTACAGTTAAAACATTTCGCCGTGTGTTTCAGCTTCTGTCAAACTAACGGAGCTGCAGCGGCTTCCTGTCTAAGCTTTTCAAAATAAAACTTTTGTTATTGAGCGCTATCTCATTTTCATTAAAAATCGTTTCCCCTCGATTTTATTAGTTTTGAGATCGTTTGGCCCCTAAATCGTAATCAAGATCAAATTTTGATTAATTGAGCAGCCTTACAATGAACTATTAAAAATAAATAAATAAATCTTCCGCACACAACCAGCCGCTCTACAGCTCTGTAACGATCAGCTGGTGGACAATAAATATTTACTTTAGAGAGATGAACTTGTGTATTTCATGATCGGGCTGCACGATTTAGTGAAAAAGTCATATTGCAAATTTATGATTGTGATATAATAAACAAGATAAGTTTAATTTGCACACAGTAAGAAGAAGAAAGTGTCTTTCACAGTTATATAATTGCACAGGCTGACGTAGCGATTACAATTAGATTAATCCTGCAGCACTATTTCATGTAAAACCCAAACAATGCAGGATTTTTGAGGCTGACACTGATCAGATTTTTCTAAACTCATAAATATCAATAATAATTTATCAGCTGATTGTTTTAGAACATAAACACGGATCTAAAAAGGTTGTTTTTTTTTAAATTGTGACCAAGATTATTGTTGATTTTCATTGTGCTTCTCTCCTCTATCCTTCCTCTCTCTCCTCTATCCTTCCTTTCTCTCCTCTATCCTTCCTCTCTCTCCTCTATCCTTCCTCTCTCTCCTTCCTCTCTCTCTCCTCTATCCTTCCTTTCTCTCCTTCCTCTCTCTCTCTCTCTCTCTCCTCTATCCTTCCTCTCTCTCCTCTATCCTTCCTCTCTCTCCTCTCCTTCCTCTCTCTCCTCTCCTTCCTCTCTCTCTCCTCTCCTTCCTCTCTCTCTCTCTCTCCTCCTTCCTCTCTCTCTCTCTCTCTCCTCTCCTTCCTCTCTCTCTCTCCTCTATCCTTCCTCTCTCTCCTCTATCCTTCCTCTCTCTCTCTCCTCTATCCTTCCTTTCTCTCCTTCCTCTCTCTCTCTCCTCTATCCTTCCTCTCTCTCCTCTCCTTCCTCTCTCTCTCCTCTATCCTTCCTTTCTCTCCTCTCCTTCCTCTCTCTCTCTCTCTCCTCTCCTTCCTCTCTCTCTCTCTCTCTCTCTCTCCTCTATCCTTCCTCTCTCTCCTCTCCTTCCTCTTCCTCTCTCTCCTCTCCTTCCTCTCTCTCCTCTCCTTCCTCTCTCTCTCTCTCTCTCTCTCTCCTCTCCTTCCTCTCTCTCTCTCTCTCCTCTCCTTCCTCTCTCTCTCTCCTCTATCCTTCCTCTCTCTCCTCTATCCTTCCTCTCTCTCCTCTATCCTTCCTCTCTCTCTCTCCTCTATCCTTCCTTTCTCTCCTTCCTCTCTCTCTCCTCTATCCTTCCTCTCTCTCCTCTCCTTCCTCTCTCTCTCCTCTATCCTTCCTCTCTCTCCTCTATCCTTCCTTTCTCTCCTCTATCCTTCCTTTCTCTCCTCTCCTTCCTCTCTCTCCTCTCCTTCCTCTCTCTCCTCTCCTTCCTCTCTCTCCTCTATCCTTCCTCTCCTCTCCTCTATCCTTCCTCTCTCTCCTCTCCTTCCTCTCTCTCCTCTCCTTCCTCTCTCTCTCTCTCTCCTCTCCTTCCTCTCTCTCCTCTATCCTTCCTTTCTCTCCTTCCTCTCTCTCTCTCCTCTATCCTTCCTTTCTCTCCTTCCTCTCTCTCTCTCTTCTATCCTTCCTCTCTCTCCTCTCCTTCCTTTCTCTCTCTCCTCTATCCTTCCTCTCTCTCCTCTCCTTCCTTTCTCTCTCTCCTCTCCTTCCTTTCTCTCCTCTATCCTTCCTCTCTCTCCTCTCCTTCCTCTCTCTCCTCTATCCTTCCTTTCTCTCTCTCTCTCCTCTATCCTTCCTCTCTCTCCTCTCCTTCCTCTCTCTCCTCTATCCTTCCTTTCTCTCCTTCCTCTCTCTCTCTCTCTCCTCTATCCTTCCTCTCTCTCCTCTCCTTCCTCTCTCTCCTCTATCCTTCCTTTCTCTCTCTCTCCTCTATCCTTCCTCTCTCTCCTCTCTCTCTCCTCTATCCTTCCTTTCTCTCCTTCCTCTCTCTCTCTCTCTCTCTCTCCTCTATCCTTCCTCTCTCTCTCTCTCTCTCTCTCTCTCCTCTATCCTTCCTCTCTCTCTCTCTCTCCTCTATCCTTCCTCTCTCTCCTCTATCCTTCCTTTCTCTCCTTCCTCTCTCTCTCTCTCTCTCTCTCTCTCTCTCCTCTATCCTTCCTCTCTCTCTCTCTCTCCTCTATCCTTCCTCTTCCTCTCTCTCCTCTCAACCCAACCGGTCGAGGCAGATGTTCTCCCACTCTGAGTCTGGTTCTGAGGTCTCTTCCTGTTAAAAGGGAGTTTTTTCTCTCCACTGTTGCTCATGTGGGAATGTTGGGTCTCTTTAAAGTTAAAACCTGAAGAGTTCGGTTTAGAAGCTGCTCTATGTGGAAAGTGCCTTGAGATAACTCTGTTGTGATTTGGCGCTAAACAAATAAAGATCGATTGATTTCATCTTTAACCAATCCCTGATCATCAGTGTCTCACCTGTCTGAGTCCTCCGGCTCCTGCTGTCGTCGCCGTGTTGGTGGTTCCGGTCTCGTGGGTCTCACATGGCGGGTTAGAGCAGGTGGTTTCTCCGCTCACAGCGACAGAAGCTGAAGGAACGGGACCAGACTGCTGAGATGAAGACTGGTTTGATCATACGTGAAGAAGAGGAAGAGGAGGAAGAGGAGAGAGAGGGTTTTAGTCTTTGATATGTTTGATTTTTAAATCAATGGAGTCGAATCCAGTAGAAATAAAATACAGAACAAACAGACAGAGAGATTTTTCTTCTGTCACATTTCATAAAAACAACCTGCTCCAAAATAAAAACCTTTTTTCTCCAGTTTTTCGAGGCCTTAAAAACTTATTTTCTAGTGTGTTTTACTTTCTGGCCTTAAAAAATATTTTTATATATTTATATATCTTTGGAGAGTAAGGGCTGCAACTAAAGATTTTTTTTCAATATTAACTGATTAATTGATTTTTCAATAAAATGCCTGAAAAAACTGCTGTAATGTCGGTCGGCTGGATTTGAACCTGTGACAGAGTTACAAAGGGCTCGGCTCACCTGCGGCGCTCCGCCCAGGCTGGAAGACGCCACCGTGGAGGTGGAGGTCTCGTGAGTCTCGCAGGATGGGTTGGAAGACACTCTGGTGTTACCCTCCATGGCTGCCGTAGCAACGGTGGAGGTGTTGGTGGTGCCGGTCTTATCGGTCTTGTCGGTCTCGCCGGTCTCGGGCGTGTCGGGCGTCTCGCCGGTCTCGGGCGTCTTGCAGGGCGGATTAGAGGAGCTGGTTTCTCCGCTCACAGCGACAGAAGCTGAAGAAATGGGACCAGACTGCCGAGATGAAGACTGGTTTGGTGAAGAGGAGAGAGAGGATTTTAGTGTTTATGTTTGATTTTTTAAATCAATGAAGTCGAATCCAGTAGAAATAAAATACAGAACAAACAAACTGAGACTTTTTTTGTACCTGCTCCAAAATAAAACTTTTTTTTCCATATTTTTCAAGGACTTAAAAACTTATTTTCTAATGCGTTTTAAATAACTTTCCGGCCTTAAAAAATATTTCTAAACAAACAAACAAATCCTAAAAAACTAAAATAATGAGCATGAATTGCGGCGAGTAAGGGCTGCAACTAAAGAGTTTTTTCAATATTAACTGATTAATAGTAAAATGCCTGAAAAAAACTTCCTGTTATAATCTGTCAGAGTCAAAGGTGACGTCTTCAAATGAGTTTCATCCGACCAAAAGATTTTCTGTTTACTGCCGACACAAAAACATTAAACCAGAAACTTTCTGACTAAAATTAAAATCAAAGTTACAAAATAATCTGAGGTTTTATTATTTGGCTCTAATGTCGGTCGGCTGGATTTGAACCTGTGACAGAGTTACAAACGGCTCGGCTCACCTGCGGAGCTCCGCCCATGCTGGAAGACGCCACCGTGGAGGTGTTGGTGGTGCCGGTCTCGTGCGTCTCGCAGGGCCGGTTAGAAGACACTCTGGTGTTACCCCCCATGGCTGCCGTGGCAACGGTGGAGGTGGAGGTGGAGGTGTTGGTGGTGCCGGTCTCGTGAGTCTCGCCGGGCGGATTAGAGGAGGTGGTTTCTCCGCTCACAGCGACAGAAGCTGAAGAAATGGGACCAGACTGCCGAGATGAAGACTGGTTTGAACACACGTGAAGAGGAGGAGGAGAGAGAGGGGATTTTAGTCTTTGATACAGAACAAACAAACTGAGATTTTTCTTCTGTCACATTTCATAAAACAATCTGCTCCAAAATAAAACCTTTTTTCTCCAATTTTTCGAGGCCTTAAAAACCTGTGACAGAGTTACAAGTTCAAGTTAAACAGCTCGGCTCACCTGCGGCGCTCCGCCCATGCTGGAAGACGCCACCGTGGAGGTATTGGTGGTGCCGGTCTTGTGAGTCTCGGAGGGCCGGTTGGAAGACACTCTGATGTTACCCCCCATGGCTGCCGTGGCAACGGTGGATGTGTTGGTGGTGCCGGTCTCGCGCGTCTCGCAGGGCGGATTAGAGGAGGTGGTTCCTCCGCTCAGAGCGACAGAAGCTGAAGGAACGGGACCAGACTGCTGAGATGAAGACTGGTTTGAACACACGTGAGGAGAGAGAGGATTTTAGTCTTTGATATGTTTGATTTTTTAATCAATGGATTCGAATCCAGTAGAAATAAAATACAGAACAAACAGACAGAGACTTTTCTTCTGTCACATTTCATAAAAACCACCTGCTCCAAAATAAAAACCTTTTTTCCCCAATTTTTCGAGGCCTTAAAAAATATTTCTAAATCAAACAAACAAATCCTAAAAAACTAAAATAATGAGCATGAATTGTGGAGAGTAAGGGCTGCAACTAAAGATTTTTTTCAATATTAACTGATTAATAGTAAAACGCCTGAAAAAAATTCCTGTTATAATCTGTCAGAGTCAAAGGTGACGTCTTCAAATGAGTTTCATCCGACCAAAAGATTTTCAGTTTACTGCCGACACAAAAACATTAAACCAGAAACTTTCTGACTAAAATTAAAATCAAAGTTATAAATGAATCTGAGCTTTTATTATTTGGCTTTAATGTCGGTCGGCTGGATTTGAACCTGTGACAGAGTTACAAGTTCAGGTTAAAGGGCTCGGCCCACCTGCGGCGCTCTGCCCATGCTGGAAGACGCCACCGTGGAGGTGTTGGTGGTGCCGGTCTCGTGAGTCTCGCAGGGCGGGTTAGAGCAGGTGGTTTCTCCGCTCAGAGCGACAGAAGCTGAAGGAACGGGACCAGACTGCTGAGATGAAGACTGGTTTGATCATACGTGAAGAGGAAGAAGAGAGAGAGGAGAGAGAGGGTTTTAGTCTTTGATACAGAACAAACAAACTGAGACTTTTCTTCTGTCACATTTCATAAAACAACCTGCTCCAAAATAAAACCTTTTTTTCCCCAAGTTCAGGTTAAACAGCTCGGCTCACCTGCGGCGCTCCGCCCATGCTAGAAGACGCCACCGTGGAGGTGTTGGTGGTGCCGGTCTCGTGCGTCTCGCAGGGCGGGTTGGAACACACTCTGGTGTTACCCCCCATGGCTGCCGTGGCAACGGTGGAGGTGTTGGTGGTGCCGGTCTCGTGCGTCTCGCAGGGCGGGTTGGAGCACACTCTGTTGTTACCCCCCATGGTTGCTGTGGCAACGGTGGAGGTGTTGGTGGTGCCGGTCTCATGCGTCTCGCAGGGCGGGTTGGAGCAGACCAGCGTCACTGCAGCATCATGACAGTGACATCACAGGTTTACACACACGTCTACTCTACACACTGAAAGTACAGTAACTGTAACAACAGTATCTGCAGCAGTAGTAGCTGCAGTAGTAGTAGTAGTAGTAGTAGTAGTAGTATCTACAGTACAAGTAGTAGTAGCTGCAGTAGTAGTAGTAGTATTAGTAGTAGTAATAGTATCTACAGTACAAGTAGTAGTAGCTGCAGTAGTAGTAGTAGTATTATTAGTATTGGTAGTAGTAGTAGTAGTAGTAGTAGTAGTAGTAGTAGTAGTAATAGTATCTACAGTACAAGTAGTAGTAGTATGTGCAGTACTAGTAGTAGTATTATTAGTAGTTGTGGTTACTGCACCTGTAGCCGGGTCTCCTGTCTGTCCCGCTGAAGTAGTTGTTGTAGTACTCGTAGTACTTCCCGGTTCTTCTGAGGTAGGGGAGGCCATGAAGGAGACCGGCAGATCCTGGACCAGCGGCTGAGCCTCAGCGCCGCTTGGAGTCGTGATCAGAGTCACCTGCAGAGACACAACTCTGGTATTACTACAGTACTACAGTATAGACACAAACCTGCAGTCCTACTACAGAACATTAATGGAAATAAACAGCTTGTATTTTAACCTGTTTGGGTCCTGCTGTTACAGAGGTTGCCGCGGTGACCTGGTTGGCCAGTGTAGCAATGGTTGCCAGGGTGGTGATGGGCGTTGCCAGGGAGGCGTTGGCAGCGGTTGCTACTGGAGAGGAGACACTTCCTGTTACTGTCCCCAGACTGGAGACACCTGCAGAGACAAAACAAACGCACCAGTGTGAGTCTGAGACTCTCTGAGGGCGAGACACACATACGCAGCAGGTGTCATCACGTGTTTACCTGTATTTGCCTTGACGACCAGCGTGGTAACGTTGGGTTTGGACCCGGTTGCTCCCGGTGACACGAGTCTGACTCCGCTCATCGGGACGGTCCTGAGGATCGTTCCCGGCGTTCCTGGAGCTCCTTTCAACACCACCTGGATACAAACACACACAGAGGGCATGTTCAATGTGTGTGCTCAGTGGGCATGCCTGTGTGTGTGTGTGTGTGTGTGTGTGTGTGTGTGTATATGTGTGTGTGTGTGTATATTACCTGTGTGAGTCCCTGCTGACCAGCTGCAGTGATTTTGGGGACAGTTGTGAGGATTTTTCCGGCTGTTCCTGGCGTCATCATTTTGGTGGTCAGGATTGTGATTGGACTGTTACCACCTGAGAGGGGAGGGGGGGCATCACTCAGTCAATAAACAATAATCAATAATGATAATAAAGCTGAGGTGTTCAGGTGTGTTTGTGTCCCGTACCTGCCCCACCCTGCAGCGCAGACAGTGGGATGGTCTTGATGATGGTGTTTCCGGGTTTCGAGGTTGTCGGGGAAACGCCAAGTATGGTTGGTTTGTTTCCCGTGGAGCCGGCCTGCGCAGTGCTGAGGATGGTGGTCTGTTTACCGTCCGCTGATGACACCAACTTCAAGATGGTGCCTGGCGGGAGACCACCTTTCGCCTGATAGAGATAGAGAGAGAGAGAGAGTTCAGTAAAGACCAGTAGAGTTCAATACAGACCAGTAAAGGCCAATAGAGTTCAGTAAAGACCAGTAGAGACCAGTAGAGACCAGTAGAGACCAGTACCTGTAGGAGCTGGGCGAGCGGGTTGCTCCCAGCCTGACCAGTAAGTACTCCACTCTGACCTGGTTTGGTCTGGACGACTGACATCACCTTCCCCAGGTTGCCGAGGTTACTGAGCTGTAAAAAGAGGGAGCAGTGATGTCATTAGGTGTTTATCAGCTGGAGCCGGTCGGTGAGCAGCAGTGACATCACTCACCAGGGTGCCGCCTCCGCCCATGCTCAACGGGCTGTTGACGAGCGTGATAGTCTTTGTGACTCCGCCCACCACCGTGGTGACGACCTGAGCCTGCTGGGAGACCGTAACCGTGCCCGACTTGTGAACCGTGATGATTGGTCGGCTGGGCGTCCCCGTGGTGGAGACGACAGAGGCCCCGCCCACCTGAGCGGCGGCGGTTTTCAGTATTCGAGTGGCAGGGTTACTGACCTGTGAGGAGACAGACGACAGATTAATAACTGCAGGAAGTCTTTTTATTAATATATAAGAAAAAAAGAGATTTATTGAGGATAAGGCTACTTGGAAAAAATCAAGTAGAGTGATTTATACCATCGTGATCGGAGATGCCACTTTGACCGGCAGGCTGCTGGATCCCGGACTGACGGCCATCGTTTTAACCGTCGTGGCTCCTGCCGGAACGTTCAGCACCGTCGCTGTGGACGGAGGAATCTTCTGAGTGGCTGCGGCCGCCGCTGCCAGAGCCGCCATCCCGCTCATCTGAGGACTGCTTCCTATTGGCTGAGAGCATACAGGAAGGAGGAGAGGTCAGAAGGTTGAAGGCGCTTGGTGGATTGTTGCAGAGCTTTCAGCAGCAGGTGGAGTTTGCTCAGTTGCCATGGAGATGGTTCAGTAATTAATGGAGCCTGACTGATATATCTGTTAGTCACATGATCCAGGAGAGAGAATCTAAATAAAACATGAAGATCAACGTACCGTCCCCTGACTGGTCTGAGCAGGCATCACCATGCGAACACCTGCAGGAAGTGTCGTCACGGCGACCGGGGATTTGGGCACGGCCTGTCGGACTGTGACGATAGAGGCTCCACCTGCGGCACTTGGAGCTGCCACCTTCAGGACAGCTGTGGAAATACACAGTGACACAGGTGAGGAACATTCAGACGTACGGATCTGGATCTACCTGAACAGGTGTGTGAACCTACCTGGACTTTTGGCGGCAGCGGCCAACGGGTTTCCAGTTATGGCGGCTGTTGGGGAGGGGACTAACGTGATGCCGGACAGCGGGATGCCCTGGCTGGCTGGAGCTGCTGCGACGACGGGGATGGAGCTTTTAGGGGAGCTGGTTCCAGGTGTGGCGATGGGGACGGGGTTGGAGGCGGGGCTGGAGGCAGGTGAGGTGGCAGCAGGTGTGGCGGGAATGTCGTACTTCTGTAGCTGCAGCAGGTAGGTGTCGGCGGTGGTCGACGGCCCCCAGCTCACCTCCAGAGACGAGGTGTTGGCCCGGACCAGCTGGACCCGAGACGGAGGAGTGGGACGCTCTGAGGACAGACAGGTGGGACACAGGTAGGACAGGTAAGTTTAAAGTCCGTGTAAAGTAAGAATAAATATGTGTTCTGAGTTTGACATACCACAGAAAAGTGTGTTGTTAACCACCCTGCCAAACTTGAATGATTAAAAAAGTCGCAAATATATTAAATTAGGCTTCAAAAAACTCCGCCTCTTTCTCTGCTCGCTGAAACCCCGCCCCTTACCAAGTGTCACCTGTCAATCAAAGTCACCACCTCTACCAGAAACATGGACGCTAAGTCTGAGAGCTTTCTGCTGCTAACTCAGCTGTTAGCTCGGTGGCTAGCTCAGCTAACTGGCTAACTGTAGACTGTAGTAGTAGTAGTGTGTGCTGAATGTATTTCTACCTCTACAGCAGCAGGGGCGGGTTTATGCTAATCACTAAATCCTGAACACAGAAATGTTGAAACACAGTTTGTGAAGCCTAGCTCCACAATTCAAATCTAAATGGTTGAAATGCTTTTTACACCTTTTTTAGAAATACATTTATGACCTATTTAATGTGTTTAGAAGAAAATGTCTGAATTCACTTTACACAGTCTTTAAGCAGTTGAGCCTGTTTCCGTTACATTTATCAGACAGCAGTACCAACCTGACTCCAGGTACCAGAGGTCCTTGCAGCACACCTGGTTGTTCCAGGCCTTCCTGTATCCGTCTCTTCCGCTCCAGATGTAGAGTCGGGAGTTGATGGCCACGCTGCAGTGACCAGCTCGAGCTCGGGGGACATTTTCCTCCAGGCTGTCCATCAGGACCGTCTCCCAGCACATGTTGTCTGATGGGAGAGAGACAGGAAGAGTTCTGCTTTTAGATTCCCTCCTTAAAAGCGACTCTTACCTTTCTTGCATTTCACACAGCACTTTGAAAAAACTTGAACAGCAACAATGAATGATATGATTGGTCAGAGTTTTCACAGAATATTATGAGAATGGAATAATGATGAGTTTCTATGCCTGGTGGATCTCGCTAACATTTTAGAGTGCCATTACCTCATTAATAGCATTTTAACCTAAACATAAAAATGTGTAAAAATGTAACAAAGGTATTCTTGAGCACTGAGAAAAACTTGTTACCCAAGCATCACTCTGTGTAATTGGCTGTTATGTGGACATGAGAGTACTGTGGACATTTTTAACACCTGTTTGCAGTTTTTTGTTTTTTTTTGTGAGAAGCTGCGTCTGGAGAACTCTTCAGGGCCAAGAGGCTTGCTGACAGACAAGCTAAATTAAAGAGTCACTTAACACTAACACTGTATTGTTACATTGTTCATTGCACAACACAACACAACTTATTGTCCTTTTTCCAAAAAAAATCCAGGATTTTTATCCCCTAGAACTACAAAACCAGCGACAAGTGAATGGTATGCCACAATAAATAAACCGACACCACAAGCTTCTGCTCCACATCGACCTGTGCAACTTTTATAAATCTCCATGAAGTCCTCATGTAGAGATTGGACAGAAAGAAGAGGCGGAGGAGGAGGAGGAGGAGGAGGAGGAAGAGGAGGAAGAGGAGAAGAGGAGGAGGAGGAAGAATAGGAGAAGAGGAGGAGGAGCTGTTAGAACAGTGATGCTAATAAAACAGACGGCTGGTGACCTTTACATGATGATGAAAGACAGATGTCAGGAGTGTAACAGTGTGTGTGTGTGTGTGTGTGTGTGTGTGTGTGTGTGTGTGTGTACCCAGGTTGAGGCAGGCCAGTGTGTTGGTACACTTCCACTCCTTCTCATGTGTCGCCACTTTGACGTCATCCATCACCAGAGGAACCCAACCTCCGAACACGTACATCCTACAGACAGGTGACACACGTTAATGTCAGTATTTGTGTGTGTGTGTGTGTGTGTGTGTGTGTGTAGTATTAATGTTGTTGATGGTGGTGGCAGAGTGGAGGTTGTGTAGTATTTGTGTATATGTGCAAAATTAGTATGTGTGGGTATTATGTATGTAGTATTCCGCTGTGTGTAGTATTCCGTTGTGTGTAGTAATTATATGTGTGTGTAGTATTCCGTCTGGTGTGTGTAGTATTCCGTCTGGTGTGTGTAGTATTCCGTCTGGTGTGTGTAGTATTCCGTCTGGTGTGTGTGTAATATTCCGGAGTGTGTGTAGTATTCCGGAGTGTGTGTAGTATTCCGGAGTGTGTGTAGTATTTGTATGTGTGTGTAGTATGTGTGTGTAGTATTTGTATGTGTGTGTAGTATGTGTGTGTAGTACTTGTATGTGTGTGTAGTACTTGTATTTGTGTGTGTGTAGTACTTGTATGTGTGTGTAGTATTACTTGTATTTGTGTGTGTAGTATTTATGTGTGTGTAGTACTTGTATGTGTGTGTAGTACTTGTATTTGTGTGCGTGTAGTACTTGTATGTGTGTGTAGTACTTGTATTTGTGTGTGTGTAGTACTTGTATTTGTGTGTGTGTAGTACTTGTATTTGTGTGTGTAGTACTTGTATGTGTGTGTAGTATTACTTGTTGTTGATGGTGGTGGCGGAGTGCAGGCTGCGGGGCATCGGGGCCGCTCCACCGAGGTCCGGCTTGCTCCACGTCAGGGAGTCTGTGACATCATCAGAACAGGAACCAATTACAAGTCAGCACGTGGGTCACATGAGACGGACGGTAGAGACGGAAAAGGTCTCTTTAACTGTTACGACTACAGGAGAGCTACGAGGATGAAACGGTGTCTCACCGATATCGAGCACCCAAAGGTCTCCCAGTCTGCAGCCGCTCATCCCTCCGTAGATGATGAGCCTGTTGGCTCCGCGGCCGCTTGTCACCACGGCCGTGTGACTCTCTCTGGGCGGCGGCGGCGGACCCGACGTCACCGGCAGCTCCCAGCCGACCACGCTGGAGCCCGGCCGCAGCTCCAGACAGAACAGGTCATTCAGATACCTGAGGGGAGAGGAGAGGGGTCAAAGGTCACGTTAAGCAGGTATTTGAGGTGGCATTAATAACTAAATATATTTAAGTTTAAAGAAAAAGACAACATTTTTATTCCTGACAGTCTAAAATGTTCAGGATGTTGAGTCTGAAATGTAATATCTAGAGCAGAGGGGTCAAACTCATCTTCATTCAAGGGCCCAATTTGATCTTATGTGGGCCGGGAGCAAGGAAGGAAGGAAAGATTGAAGGAAGGACAGATTGAAGGAAGGAAAGACAGATGGAAGGAAGGAAGAGAAGACAGGATGAAAAGATGGAAGGAAGAAAGGGAGGATCGAAGGAAGGAAAGATGGAAGGAAGAGGAGAGAAGACAGTAAGGAAAGATGAAAGGAAGGAAGGACAGATGGAAGTAAGGAAGGAAGGAAAGATGGGAGGAAGGAAGAGAAGACAGTAAGGAAAGATGAAAGGAAGGAAGGAAGGAAAGATTGAAGGAAGGACAGATGGAAGTAAGGAAGGAAAGAAAGACAGTAAGGAAAGATGAAAGGAAGGAAGGCAAGACAGGAAGGAAGGAAAGAAAGGAAGGAAGGAAGGGTGGATGGAAAGACAGAAGGAAAAGAAGACAAGAAAGAAAGTGGGCCGGATTGGACTCCTCGGCGGGCCGGTTCTGGCCTGCGGGCCGCATGTTTGACACCCCTGATCTAGAGTATCAGTGAACTGTTAAATATAAAAAATCAGATTTAATATTAGAGAAAAAGTTTTAATTCACCCAAGAAATTTTTTTTTGTAATATCTTGAAATGCTTTTCTTTACAAGCAAAGACAAGTTTTAATAATTTAAAAACTAATAATTTGAGGAATAATGCAAGAAAAATTGTGAATTTGTTCTTTTCAAAAAAAAAAAAAAAAGAAGCATAATTTGAGGGAAACACTTTTTAAAAATTGGGGAAACAAGACGTAATTTTACTTTAAAAACTTTTTCTAAAAATGAAGTCACAACATTTTAAAAGTGTTAAAGTTTAAAAGTTAAAGTAAACATCTGTGTGGACAATAAGATGTGAGAGGTTTGATGTTTTGAAGAAGAAGTTCGGCTTTAAAAACTGGTTTCAGTTTATAAGCCGTTTTTTTTTTTAATGGGATCAAAGTTCAAACCTCGGAGACTTCCTGGTTTCCATCTCTCTTACCTGGGGATGTTGTTTTTGGGATCTTCGCTGTCGTTGGCCAGTCCGCCGAACAGGTAGCAGCGGCTGCCAATCAGAGAGAAGCTGTGTCCGAGGCGAGGGCAGGGCAGCGGGGAGTTCTTCGGAGGCTTTGCCTTCAGACGCTTCCACTCCCAGCGACTCGCCTGGAGGAAGACAAGAACTGATTATTTACAGTAAGACACAAAAAATACATAATCTCTCTTATATGACACAAAATAAGAGACTTTGTTTAACCCTCCTGTCCTCTCTTTTGACTGTTCCTTCCTTCCTTCCTCATTCCGCCCTCATTCCTTCTTTCCTCTCCATACTTCCTTCCTCTTTTCCTCCTTCCTTCCTTCGTTACTTCCTTCCTCATTTCCTTTTTTCTCACTTCCTTCCTTTCTCATTTCCTTCCTTCCTTCCTCTTTTCCTCCCTTCCTTCTTTCCTTCCTCATTTCCTTCTTTCCCCACTTCCTTCCTTCCTTCCTCTTTCCTCCCTTCCTTCGTTCCTTCCTTGACCTGAGCACAACAGGAGGGTTAATCAGTGCAGCTCTGAGAGAGACTGAGGGAACATCTCAAGTCCCTTAATAGCCTCCATGTTTCCCTCACTGGCATCTTTGACACAGAGGACTCATGGAGAAAGGAAACAAATAAATGTATTATATAGAAATGAGAAGACATCAGTATCGATATCCGTGCATCTCTACAAATTAATCAAGAAAGTAGTTTTATGGTTCTTTTGTTGGTCAGTCAGACAATGAACAGATTTTTTAACTAGATGAATGAAACATATAATATAAAAGTTGAGTAATAAACTTGAGTTAAATCTGTCTCCATGTATCCCATCAGTCTGATCAGCTGCAGCGTCCGATCAATAACTGATACTGATATCCAATAAAGGACGAGTGTCAGTGTTAAAAGACTTCTGTGAAAGATGCTTTCATGTATCCTCGCCTTCCATCCTCTCCTCGGAGCAGGAGTACGAGCTTTGAGACGGCGAGGAAAGCTCAAATAACAGACTTGAGATGTACCTTTATGATTCATTATCCTTTAAGCCCCGCCCCCTCTGCTGTGACATCACTGACCTGCAGCTCGTACAGGTCGTTGCTGTATTTGCCGTACTCCACCATCCCTCCGAACACCAGCAGCCGTGTCCCGTCACATACAAAACCGTAGGCGGCACAGCCGGGCGGGATGTCGCCTCGCACCGCCGGGATGAACCACTGGTTGGTCGCTGCAGGGGGGGGAGAGGGGAGGGGGGGGATACCAACAGGTGAGACAGTTTAAAGCAGAGGAACAGTCCTATTGATCGTACCTCCGAGTCATGAGTGATCCAGACACCAGCATCATCATGACGGACTTCAACTTCAATTTCTTAAAAGATATTAAAACTCAAAACACAAAAAAATAAAAGGAGAAATCTCTCAGCAGTGTTTCAGTAAACGTAACAATACATCAGTTAGTGTTGATCAATTAATTAGCTGCCAACTATTTCATTAATTTCAAGGACTTTGAAGTCATTTCATAAAGAGAAAAAGTCCAATTTCTCTGATTCTGGTTTCTCATATTGAATATTTTCTGGTTTACTGTTTCAGTGCACTGATGTCATTTGATTAAAAAAAAAAGAAGCTTTTTCTTAAACTGTAAGATATCTCACCTCCATTACATATCTACACACCTTTCTTAATTTCTTTTCACTTTAAAGCACAGAGTCACTTTACAATTAACTCAGGTTTTTGGCACTTATTAACTTCTTCTTATTAGCCTTTTTATATATGTTTTATTTAAAAAAAACAACACTGTGATATATTATTGTTGTGTGTAAGGAGGAGAGCAAAGTAAAAATTTCATTGCATTGTTTGAACCTCTGTGATTTTACGATGCATATAATCTGTGCAATATCAATATCAAACTCAGGTTACTTAAGTACATAATGTTACTATTTTTTAAATATATATTTTACTACTATTGTTTGTGTACTTATCTTTATTCTCTCCTTTTGCTGCTGCAATAATGTAAATTCCCTCACTGTAGGACTAATAAAGGAACATCTTATCTCTTAAGAGACACTGGAGAAGGCTGTAGAAAAGGCTACAGGTGCAAAGGTAAAAGCCACAAAGAGCGATCCCAAACACACACACGCAGGAATGGGAGGCTCATCTCACTGTGCTGTAAGACAGAGCGCTTCAGGAGCTCCTTCGTACCTGCAGCCATCAGACTTCACAATGATAACATCATCAGATAGTGACAGGGCACTGCAATAATGCTGAATAGTCTTTCCTCCCCTAAATATAATGTTCTTGTCTATTTTTGCTTAGTTTTAGGTTTGTTTATATATTATTTCTTATTCATTTATGTATTTATGAATGAACTACTGGATACATGAACAGGGTTTTCTTGCTGCTGCAATAATGGAAATTCCCTCACTGTGGGGCTAATAAAGGAAAATCTTATCTCTGTCATTTTATGGGCCTTAACAAGATAATTAAACATTTGTTAGGGTGTAAAACATATACATGGAATCCAACTTATCATTAAAACAGTGTGGTATTTTACACACACAGAGAAGAAGGAGGGTGATGATGGAGGGTCTTTAAATGTGTCTCCATATTGTCTTCATGCTGCTGCAGCGGAGGGGCGTGGCCGCCTGACGTCACTCTTGTTTTCAGTAGGAAAAAAAAAAGGGCGCCATTTCGTCTGAGAACCCCAACGGCTACTTCTGCTAGCATGCGGAGCTAACCTAGCCTAGCCTAGCATATAGCATAGCTCCGTTTAAAACCACACAGCCGCTTCAGATTCAATCGTATAAAAAAACAGCACGATACAAGCACATGGATGGTTTCATTCATTGCAATATGAACACACTGAGTATAATAAATAATCTACCTGTGTTGTAGACGTGTAGCTCATCCACTATCCCTTCGTTCCCCCCGCCGAACACCACCATTAGCTCCTTGATAGCCACGGCCCGGTGTCCGTGGCGGGGCCGGGGTACCGGGCCGGTCCAGCCCACTACACGCTTCCACCGCGGCTGCAGCACCGCGGGCACCGCCGCTGCTGCCATGATAACCTCCTCCTCCTCGGTACGAGCGAGAAAAACAGTCCCAAAATTTCAACCGGATAGATGCGTTAAAAAAGTCCGGATTAGCATTAGCATTAGCCCGCTAATTAGCTCCTGAAGCTAACTAGCCGGCTAACAGAGAGATAGAGATATATGCTGTGTAGCTAACTCGCAGCAGATTCAGAGGGTTTTATTACACGCAGAGAGTGATTAATACACATTCTCCGGTGCTCCAGGCAGAGAGGGCGAGTGTGGTGTCAATCTAAGCCCGGTTACAGTAGCTGCTGCTGCTCAGGCTAACAATCAGACAACCAGCTGGAGCACAAACATATCCAGCTGCTGTGAGTAAGAGAGAGAGAGAGAGCAGTGTGAGAGCTGCTGCTGCATGCAAAGCTGCTGTTAAATATATGCAGAGAAGCAGACTAGCAGGTCTACTAAGCGCCGGGGATGGGAGCCGCCATCTTGCTGCTAACAGCAACCAAACAAAACACAACACACAGAGAGAGAGAGAGGGAGAGAGAGAGGGAGGGGGAGAGAGAGAGAGAGAGAGAGAGAGAGAGATGCTGGAAATGGCAGAAAAAGAGGAAGAACAGCTGATCCAGCAGAGGGAGGTAGTACAGAGGAGATATCAGCCACTGCAGAGGAGGAGAAACAGAGAAGATTCACACTGCAGGAGAAATTTGAGAGGTGGTGAGATGATTAGTGGGAGAGGAAAGGAGAAGAAAATAAAAAAATATATATGATGCACAAAACTGAAAAACACAAAAATCAAAAAACAATATTTTTCCTGTTTTCATCTTGAAATGGGTCTGTCTTATTTCTATCTTTTAAAAAATATATAAATAAGAGAGTAAAACATCATTGTGAGGGAAGTTTTAATTAAAATTTGATTTAAATTTAAAGGTTTATTTGAAAAACTTCTAAGGAAAGTTAAAAAAGCTAAAAAAAGAAATAGTTGATCTATCAGCTAGTTCCTGCAAATGTTTAAGGACACAAATGAGCGCTCATACACTGTAAATATAATCAACATGTCCGCTCAACAGTTCAGTTTTTGCTCATTTTGGAGGATTTATGATGATAATATTGTTCTTATTTCATAGTTATCTTTGATTTAATATAGAGACAGAGACATCTAATGGCCACAAGTTGCCAAAGCAGCTTAAAAACACTGAATAATAATGTGTCTGATTCAATTTCTCTACATTTATCTTGTTAATCATCTTGTTTTGTCTTCAAGCACGCTGCGATCAGATTCACAACAACAAACTGAAGAAGAAATTGTGGATTAATTATTACGCCCCAATAAACTACCTTTAAATATCAGGGAAGCTAAAAACCTCCTCACTTTAGCATTTAAATAGCTATACACTGATGCACTTCTTTTAAAATGTATTTTACTTGATTGTATATATTCTTCTAGTTTATTTCCATCTGATGTTTTTTTTAACCCTCCTGTCGTCCTCCCGGGTCAAATTGACCCCATCTCTCTTTTGACTGTTCCTTCTCTCCTTCCTTCCTTCCTCTTTCTTTAATTTTTCTTTCGTTCTTCCCTTGCTTCCCTCTTTCTTTGCTCCCTCCTCCTTCCATACTTCTTTCCTCACTTCCTTCCTTCCGTCCCTTCCTGCTTTGCTTCCTTCCTTCCTTACGTCTTTCGTCCCTTCCTCCTCTCTTCCTGCTTTGCTTCCTTCCTTCCATCTTTCCTCCCTTCCTCCTCCTTTCCTTTGCTTCTTTCCTTCCGTCTTTCGTCCCTTCCTGCTTTGCTTCCTTCCCTCATTCCGTCTCCTCCCTACCTGCTTTGCTTCCTTCCTTCCCTCCTTCCTTCCGTCTTTCGTCCCTTCCTCCTCCCTTCCTGCTTTGCTTCCTTCGTTCCTTCCTTCCATCTTTCGTCCCTTCGTCCTCCCTTCCTGCTTTGCTTCCTTCCTTCCTTCCGTCCCGTCTCTCCTCCCTTCCTGCTTTGCTTCCTTCCTTCCGTCTCTCCTCCCTTCCTTCTTCTTCATGTGAAATCTAAACTCTCTGAATATATAAACATTGCTGCTTTTCTCGAGGCTTCAAGTTTCCACATCACACTTCAGTAAGTTGAATATTGGCTCCAAAATAGCTGTGATGTCATAAATCCTGCAGGTCCGTCCAGGTGAGATTTAAGGTGAAAGCAGAACAGAGAAACTTTTATTATCTGATGTAATATCTCAAAGATTGGTCACATTATTGTCTGTAAATTCATTAATAAGACGAGGAGACAATATAATTAACTTTTTTATTTATTCATTTATATTATCAATGTGAAAACAAGCAAATAATAATAAAAGAAACCCTTCTTGATAGGAATAGTAATAATAACATCTTTTAAATAAAAGCAGGATTCTCTCTCTGGATTTTTACAGAAATATTTCTTCTTATTCTTTCTCTTTGTGATTAATATTGTTAAATACAGTTTTTGTTTTTTAAAGTAACATAATCTCCGCGTGCTCTATATTTACTTTTCTTTAAATTAAAGGGGGGGGGAGGGGGGGGAGGGGGGGGAAGCTTCGTAGTGTACAATCATTGACAAGTCGGAGCAAAACTTTTAGGCTACTTTTCTGGGACAAAAAGCAACAAGGCACCAAAAAAATTAAGTCCACAATTTAAAATAAACAATTAATAACCATTAATATTAAAATTATGACTTTGAGTCAAAGCAAAAAAAAAAAGAAAAAAAAAGGACAAATTCAGGCACTTTTTAAATACCGTGTACAGCAGAGGTGTCAAACTCATTTTTATTCAAGGGCCACATACAACCCAGTTTGATCTCATGTGGGCCGGACCATTAAAAAGATGGAAGGATGGAGGGAAGAAAAAAGGAAGGAAATAAGAAGGGAAGGAAGGAAAGAAGGAAGGAAGGGAGGGAGGAAGGAAGAACAGAAGGAAGGAACAAAGAAAGGAAAAAAGGAAGGAAGGACAGATAGATGGGAGGAAGGACAGAAGGAAGAAAGGGAGGAAGGACAGATGGAAGGAAGGAAAAGAACACAGGAAGGAAAGTGGGCCATGTGGGCCGGATCATTAAAAAGATGGAAGGAAGGAGGGAAGAAAAAAAGGAAGGAAATAAGAAGGGAAGGAAGGAAAGAAGGAAGGAAGGGAGGGAGGAAGGAAGAACAGAAGGAAGGAACAAAGAAAGGAAAAAAGGAAGGACAAAAGGAAGGAAGGAAGAAAGGAAGGAAGGAAGGAAGGAAGGAAGGAAGGAAGGAAGAAGGGAAGGAAAAAAAGGAAGGACAGAAGGAAGAAAGGAAGGAAGGACAGATGGAAGGAAGGAAAAGAACACAGGAAGGAAAGTGGGCCGGATTGGACCCCTCGGCGGGCCGGTTCTGGCCCACGGGCCATATGTTTGACACCCCTGGTGTCCCAGGTTTGGGGAAGTAACGATTACATAACAGAAAAAACAAGATAATCGGATTAAAGCTACAATTATTATTTAGCAAGATTGAAATTATCTTACAATAAAGAATGATATACTTTAAATCTCATTCATGCACCTTTAAAACTCCCAAATGTTACAGCCGGAATGAAACGGAAACATAAGGGACAGTCGTAACGCATCTGTGGAAGTACCAAAAGACTCTTACAAAATAATTTAACAGAGAGTTTGTAGCTCACACATAACGGCTCTCCACTGATACGACGTTCAAATACTGAATAAATCACATAAAAGTTAAGACTCCGCACGGCCAGCAGGTCCAGACTTCCTGTCCCATCAGAGACTCACAATCACAAAACATCTTTCATGTATTTTGCTTCTTTTACTAGAACATAAAAAAAAGTCAGAATACAGCAGGTCTGAAATATCTGGATCTTACTCTACTGTTGTTCAGGTGTCATTGAATCTATCACAGAAATATTAATACTGATGTTGTTTGTTGTCCACATCTGGCTGCAGCATCGTGTTTATTGCTCTTCCTGCTTCTGCTTCATTGATTCAATGATTTTATTGCTTTGTTGTTGCATTGGTTTTTTTAATGTCTGCATGCACACACTTTTACCTCCACCCTAAATGCGTGTTATTTGCATAAAAAGGGGCAAATAATTTTACATATATGGAAATGTAACGGGCACCACGAAGCTAATTTGCTCTGCAGTGAAATTTTGCAGCTGATTTTCACCTTTTTGCAGCTGTTGTGTGACTTTAGATGTTATTATTTGCACCAGATTAGTGGCCAAAACTATTCCAAAAGTTACAGTAAATAAAGTTACATTTCTTTAATACTGTGATACTTTGATTACCTTACTGAGTCCATTTTTAAAGTAATGGGTTAAAGTAGATGGGTTACATTTTTAAAGTAACCCTCCCAACCCATAGACTGTATAAAAGAAATGGACGTAACATCCGTGACGTCACCCATTGGTTTGTGGACTGCTGCTCAGAAGCCAATAGTTTAGACTCTGGGCAGCGCCATCTTGAAAATTTCAGGTGCATGCTGGGAAAAATAAAAACACGGATTCTACTTATATGGGCATGAGGCGGGGTCATGAGGCGGAGTGGGGAGGTTGCTATGTATGGTTGCGAGGGCTGGATCTCGAGGGCATTGGTCAATCAACCTGTCAATCAGGATGTAGCCACGCCCTAATGCATACCCTGCTTTATCGTCACATATAAAATCAGGGAGGCCAAAATGTCCCAAATGAACATCATACTGCATTGAAGAAGGCTTTAAACTAGCGATTGAGACCATAAACACATTTTGAAAACGTTTACTGAGGTTAGAAATCAAGTGAGAAGTTGGTGAATTCTCCATTGACTTGTATAGAGACGGTCGCCCCCTGGTGGCCTTTTGATCGAATGCAGTTCTAAGTTACTTCTGCGTTGGCCTCATTGCAGAGGACCGGAACTCTGATTACTATACATTTGATATTTTAGCACAAGGAATAACAAATTCATTAAATCAGTGAACAGATTGCAGAGATAAATGTTAATGTCAGTGCAGGTGTGATGAGGACGTCGTACCTTCATCATCTGATCCTCTGCTGCTGTTAATGTTCGGTGTGTGAGACGAGCACTACTGTGAGTTCGGTGTGATTTCTGTGGTTCTTCTCTCGTGGTTCGTTCATCAGTGCGGCGAGGAGTTTTTAAGAAGAAGTGAACATCAAAGCAGAAAACATTCAACAAACTGGCTGAAATCTATGACACAGTGTGTGGCTGCAGCGTCCGCAGTATGTCGACATCCGGGAGACTACTCTGCAAATATGGTGATGAAAAGTGGTAAAGAGTTAACAGCTTGGTCATTGTTGGTCCTGTTGGAAAGTTTCCCTCGTACGACTCAGATCCGTGCAGACTGGTTCATGTCGTACAGTCAAACCAGTCGGTAGAAACCAGTCCGTCAGTGGTGTCTAGAAGGAAGGTAATCCAGCTCGTCGCTCTCTTCCGGTCCTCTGAAATCCTCTGAGCTCCCGTCTCCGTCTGATGAGACCCATGAGACGATGAGATGAGATGACAACAAAATACGATGAGATATGAGGACATGAAACATGAGATGAGATAAAACTAAACAAGAATTAAATTATATGAAACGAGGCATGATCAAAAGAATAAGGAGATAATTGTGAGATAAAAGCAGCAGCATAAAGTGAATAAAATAAAATATCTGGTGGTTACGTACAGAGATCGTCGGAGGACAGCAGCTCAGGAGTCTGAATCCTTCCCTCCTCATAAAGCATTTTCTTCTCCAGGAATCGCTGCTTCGTGGGATTCACAACGATTTCTGACAGAAAGACGGAAATACTATTAAGATCTGTGAATCTCAAAACATCCACAAAGGACAGACATAAACACATCCAGTTAGAAATACCTGCTGATGAGTCTCCTTCCAGTGTAAACAGATTGTAATGTAACTCACACCAAGTAGCTCATGGTCTAAAAAGTCTTATTTTCTTAAAGGTGCAGTGTTTAGAATTTGGTGGCATTTAGTGGAAAAGATAATAAGTATGTTTTAAATATCATAGACTGTATAGAAGAAATGGACGTAACATCCGTGACGTCACCCATTGGTTTGTGGACTGCTGCTCGGTAGCCAATAGTTTCGAATCTGGGCAGCGCCATCTTGAAAATTTCAGGTGCATGCTGGGAAAAATAAAAACACGGATTCTACTTATATGGGCATGAGGCGGGGCCATGGGCGGAGCGGGGAGGTTGCTATGGTTGCGAGGGCTGGATCTCGAGGACATTGGTCAATCAACCTGTCAATCAGGACGTAGCCATGCCCTAATGCATACCCTGCTTTATCGTCACATATAAAATCAGGGAGGCCAAAATGTCCCAAATGAACATCATACTGCATTGAAGAAGGCTTTAAACTAGCGATTGAGACCATAAACACATTTTGAAAACGTTTACTGAGGTTAGAAATCAAGTGAGAAGTTGGTGAATTCTCCATTGACTTGTATAGAGACGGTCGCCCCCTGGTGGCCTTTTGATAGAATGCAGCTCTAAATTACTTCTGTGTTGGCCTCATTTCAGAGGACCAGAACTCCCCGCCTGGTTGTAATATTACCTGAGGGCCTCGGGGACGTTGACTGCAGAGACCCGGCAGGAGAGAGGAACTCGGCCCCGTAGAGCCCCGCTGTGGTCTGTCCTCTGTCTGCTGCGATGCCCTGCGGAGGACGGCCGGCGGCCCCTGTAGCGGCCCCGGCTCCCGTCCTGTCACTGATGCTGCTGATCTGGGAGGGGAAGTTGTACTGGTCCTCAGTGGGAACAGAAGGGTGACTGAGCCGGGACACCGAGGGCCCAGAAGGAATTTGATACTGGTCTCTGGTGCAGCTGGTGCCATTGGATCTAAACTGGGAGTACTCGGAGCGCATGTACTGGGAGAAACCTCGACTCTCATCGGTTTCACACGGGCCAACGATGGAGCAGGAAGTGGTGAGAGGCAGAGAGGAGGAGGAGTGGAGCGGGTGAGGAGGGGTGAGGCTGCCGGAGAAGGTTTTGGGATGCTGGGAGGAATCTTCCAGTGGTCCCAGTCTGGACATCTGCTGGGACAGAGCTCCCACACAGGAGTCCAGGGAGCGCGGCTGTCTGGAGTAGGACTGGGAGTCGAGGTCATGGTGAGGGCGGGGCCGCGGTAACGGGCAAGAGTTGGTCTTCTTCACCATGTTGTGGATGTCCCGAAGTTTTTCATACACCTGTGCAGTACAGAGCATAGTCACTACACAACGTTCAACCTCAACTTAAAGATTAACATGCAAACTCCACTCTTGAATTTAAAGTTTTAAATTTCAGTTTGCAGTTTTGTTTTCAAGTTCAGGTTTTAAATTTTAAGCTCATTTTAAAAAGAAACGTAAACGAAAATGAAAAGTAAAAGTAAAGGAAGGAAGGAAGGAAGGAAGGAAGACAGGAAGACAGGAAGGAAGGAAGGAAAGAAGGAATGAGGAAGGAAATGAGTAAGGAGGGAGGAGGGAGCAAAGAAAGAGGGAAGGATGGGAAGAACTAAGGAAAAATTAAAGAAAGAGGAAGGAAGGAAAGAAGGAAGGAAAGAAGGAAGGAATGAAGGAACAGTCAAAAGAGAGATGGAGTCAATTTGACCCTGAAGGACGTAAGACATTTACATTTTTTGCTCATTTTAAAAAGTCAATTTAACATTCAGTGTTTGCAGGTCCAGTTTAACAAGATGTTTCATTTGCAAGAATAAAATCTATTTCTAACAGTTTAGGTTCATATCTGATGATGAGTTTATTGTTATCCATATTTGTCTAAAAATGACCGAAATGAAAAGAATAACTGTTCTGTGTGTCACTGAAACTAAATACTTTATTGGTTTTACACACTTTAAGCAGCAGCAGCTCCTTTTTAGGGCTAATTTTAAAGGGAAAAAACGGCATTAAATGAGCATTTCTGTTGGACTGCAACCAATTAGTGAAGAAAAACTAAAACAGTTTGAATCCAACACATTAAAATCTGATGTAATGGTAATTTCAGTAGCATGCAGAGTTCAAACAGCAGTTTAACAAGATGTTTCATTTGCAGTGGAAACACAAATCTATACATTTTGTTTTGGATCATATCTGATAATGAGTTTATTTTAATCCATATTTGTCTAAAAACGACTAAAATGAAAAGAATAAATGTTCTGTGTGTCACTGAAACTAAAGACTTTATTGGTTTTACACACTTAAAGCAGCAGCAGCTTCTTTTTAGGACTAATTGAAAGAAAAAAAAAACGGCATTAAATTAGCATTTCTGTTGGACTGCAACCAGCTAGTGAAGAAGAAGAAATGTTCTGGTCCAAATAAAACAGTTTGAATCCAACACATTCAAATATAATGTCATGTAAATTTCGGCAGCATGCAGAGTTCAAACAGCAGGGTGCATCATAGTTTAAAGCTGATATTCACTGGGATTTATTTTTTTATCTGCAGCAGATCTGTTAAACAAATATGAAAGTCAAAACTTCAGCTTTCACCAGAGGGACAAATACTGTGTCTGTGGGGGGGGGGGGCTGGAAAGTTAGATTTATTTATTTAGACACAAGAAAAACAACATTTCAGTTCAAATAAATTAAGCAGCAACAGGCCGACTATAGTAGAGATATAAAATATGAAGTTTGATGCTAAAATCTGGGGGGTTTTTCCTTCAGGGAGCAAGAAGATTGGCAGGAAATGTGTTTTAATGTTAATACAGATGTGTTTCTGTACGGTGTGTCTGACCTCATTCATTGACGGTCGACTCTTCTTCCTGTAGTTCAGACACCAGCAGGCCAGAGCAACCATCTCCATGCTGCCAACGGGCTCTACGTCGCTCTCTGCTGACACATCGTTAATAAAAAAAAAAACATGAATAAAACAATAAGCAGAGGCAACGTTAATGTGTCTGTATATCACATTTTAACAAGGAGATTCAAAAGTGCTTTAAGAAAGGATGTAAAAGCAACACGTGGGAAAAATTAACCCTCCTATTGTCCTCAAGTCAAGGAAGGAAGGAAGGAAGGAATGAAAGAAGGAAAGAAGGAAGGAAGGAATGAGGAAGGAAGGAAGGAACGAACGAAGGAAGTGAGGAAAGAAGGAAAGGTGGAAGGAAGGAGGGAAAGAAGGAAGGAATGAGGAAGGAAAGATGGAAAGAAGGAATGAGGAAGGCAGGAAGGAAGGAAGGAAGGAAGGAAAGAAGGAAAGGTGGAAGGAAGGAAGGAAGGGAGGAAAGAAGGAATGAGGAAGGAAATGAGTAAGTAGGGAGGGAGGGAGCAAAGAAAGAGGGAAGGATGAGAAGAACGAAGGAAAAATTAAAGAGGTAGGAAGGAAGGAAGGAAGGAAGGAAGGAAGGAAGGAAGGAAGGAAGGAACAGTCAAAAGAGACGGGGTCAATTTGACCCAGGAGGACAACAGGAGGGTTAAGACATTTAAATCCGATTAAAAGTGTTAAATTGGAGATAAAATGAAGCTACAATCGAATAAAGACGGATAAAATAATAAATATTATTATTAATATTATTAATAATAAAAACTGAGGGTTGCTTGTCCGTGTACATCAGTATAAACACACACAGCGCTCACCTGCCATCAGCCGGCGGTCCAGCTGTTTCCTCCACTCTGCTGGAGACGAACCGTTCGGACTCTCCTGAACCTCGTCCACCAGACACTTCTACAGGACCAGAACACGATCACATCAGCCTGTCACTTATTGATTGATGATATAAACTGTGGTGTGTGTGTGTGTTTGTGTGTGTGTGTGTGTGTGTGTGTGTGTGTGTGTGTGTGTGTGTGTGTGAATCTCACCAGGTAAACCTCTCTTAGCTTTGGGTCTATCTCCAGAGCTCGACGACCGGTCAGGACCTCCAACAGCACCTGAAACACACACACACACACACACACACACACACACACACACACACACACACACACACACACACACACACACACACACACACACACACACACACACACACACACACACACACACACACACACACACACACACACACACACACACACACACACACACACACACAGGCGATACAGGAAAATTCAGTGACACATTACAAGACTGAAACACAGCTTCTTCCCCCCCAAGCTGTTAAACCAATGAATCCTCTCATCCCACTCACACTCACTGGAGGACTACAAAATAAAAGCTCTTTTTAAGTAATAATATAAAAGTGTGCCTTAAATTGTTCCAATTGTTTAGCTATGGCCTACTGTTACAACAAGGAGTGCTGCTTTCATGTTGTATATGGCACTTTATTACCTGCAGATTATCAATGATTTTATTTATTTTACTTACATTGTTTTTAATTGCCTTAAATGTTCTTATGCCTCAGAGGAAATGCTATCTAAATGTCTGACCCTAAATGTCTGACCCTCAATATAATGACAATAAAGTTACTAAACTGAAATGATTCAGCATAAACCTCACTAACTATTTAAAAAAAAAAATTAAGTTCCTATTATTTTCATGCGTCACTTATTATGTCAGACTCTTCATTTCCTGTTATGTGTTACTGATTTCTGAGCTTTATAGACTTGCATGTGTGACGTGGCATTCATCCCGACTAACAAAACTAACAAACTACATTTCCCATCAGCCCCTGCAGCAGTGGCAGCGTCTCTCTCTCTCTCTCTCTCTCTCTCTCTCTCTCTCTCTCTCTCTCTCTCTCTCTCACCACTCCGAAGCTGTAGACGTCCACGGCGGTCCCCAGCTCTCCGCGCCTCGTGTATTCATCCGGCAGGTACGCCACAGTTCCCCTCACCGTTTCCGTCTTGCCGAACGTCATCGTGTGCGACCCTGTGCGTCCCGACGGGCGGCGAGACACGAACCGAGCCAGGCCGAAGTCCGCCAGCTTTGCCTCCATGTGGCTGTCCAGCAAGATGTTCGAACTGCATAAAAACAAAGACAGAAGAGACACTGAGATCCTGCTGCAAACCGGCTGCTTCATTTGTATTTAAGAGGGCGTGAAGCAGAGCAGGAAGTGATGTCATGTTATGGTTGTGATGTAATGACCTCTTGACGTCTCCGTGGATGAGAGGTTTGTGAGCGTCGGGAGGCGAGTGGAGGAACTGCAGAGCTCTTGATACTCCATGAACAATACTGACCCTCTGAAACCAGGAGAGGGTGCCATACTTCTACAAACACACACACACACAGAGACCAGGTTAAAAAAACTGATGGCTTATATACAGAGAGAGAGAGTGTGTGTGTGTGTGTGTGTGTGTGTGTGTGTGTTACATTTTGTAGTTGGTGCTCCAGTGATTTGTTGTCCATGTAGTTGTAGATCAGACACACTGATCCTCCTCCTTCACTGTAACCCAGAAGTTCTACGATGTTCGGATGTCTGAACCTGCAGAGCACAAACATTTAAATAAGTTAAATGAGCTGCATTTACACACATACACACACACACACACATACAAACACACATACAAACACACACACACACACACACACACACACACACACACACACACACACACACACAGAGATGACTTGAGGAGGCGGAGATCAAATCACCGATCTTCCTGAGCCACAGCCTGAAGGCTTTTACTGTGAAACATCTGTACAGGAAGTTATGAGTTTCCACACACACGTACACACACGTACACACACGTACACACACGTACACACACGTACACACACGTACACACACGTACACACACACACAGACTCCTGACCTTACTTAAAGTCCTACTGTGCAATATCAATATCAAACTCAGGTATATTATTATATTTATTTACTGTTTTTGCATTAACCCTCCTGTTGTCCTCGAGTCAAGGGAGGAAGAAGGAAAGAAAGGAGGAAGGAAGGAAGGGGGGAAGGAAGACGGAAGGAAAGGAGGGAGGGAGGAAGGAAGGAAGGAAGGAGGGAGAAAGGAAAAGCGGAAGGAAGGAAGGAAAGAAGGACAGGGGAAAGAAGGAAGGGAGGAAGGTAGGGGGGAGGAAAGAAAGAGAGAAGGAGGGAGGGAGGAAAGAAAGAATGGAGGAAGGAAAGGAAGGAAGGAAGGAAGGAAGGAAGGAAGGGAGGAAGGGAGGAAAGAGAGAGGAAGGAAAAAAAGAGAGAAGGAGGGAGGAAAGAAGGAACAGTCAAAACAGACGGGGTCAATTTGACCCAGGAGGACGACAGGAAGGTGAAATTGCGACGGGGATAAAAGTTAAACTCAGATTCCACTAGAGTTAACTTTGTGGGTTTGTTTATCAGTTCAGCTGTAGGCGAACTCAGTCAGCTGATCCTCGGTGATTATACTCACTTTGAGAGTTTCTCCAGTTCAGTCTGGAAACTCTCCTTCAGCAGACTCAAGTCCAACGGGCCGTCCTACAAAAACACAGATAACAGAGATGAGTCAAAAAAAAAAAAAAAAAAAAAACCTGACTTACTTTAACCCATTTATTTATGTTGATTGATGCTTTTAATGGTTATAATGAAAAACCTGCCATCCAAATTTTGTTGTATCCTTCATTTAATAATTATGGCTGTCGTTATCTCTTGTTTTAGACCAGAGGTGTCAAACTCATTTTCATTCAAGGGCCACATACAGACCAATTTAATCTCATGTGGGCCGGATCATTAAAAAGATGGAGGGAAGGAAGGAAGGAAGGAAGAACAGAAGTAAGAAAGGTATGAAGTACAGATGGAAGGAAGGAAGGACAGAAGGAAGGACAGAAGGAGGGAAGGAAGGAAGGAAGGAGGGAAGGAAGGAACGAATGAAGAAAGGAAAAGGGGAAGGTAGAGAGGAAGGACAGAAGGAAGAAAGGGAGGAAGGACAGAAGACAGGGAGGAACGAACGAAGAAAGGAAAAGGGGAAGGTAGAGAGGAAGGACAGAAGGAAAAAAGGGAGGAAGCAAGGGAGGAAGGACAGAAGGAAGGACCGATGGAAGGACCAATGGAAGGACAGAAGGAAGGAACGAAGGAAGGAAGGAACGAACAAAGAAAGGAAAAGGGGAAGGTAGAGAGGAAGGACAGAAGGAAAAAAGGGAGGAAGGACCGATGGAAGGACAGAAGGAAGGAAGGAAGGAAGGACAGAAGGAAGGAACGAAGGAACAAAGAAAGGAAGGAAGGAAGGAACGAACAAAGAAAGGAAAGGGGGAAGGTAGAAAGGAAGGACAGAAGGAAGGAAAGTGGGCTGGATTGCACCCCTAGACGGGCCGGTTCTGGCCCGCGGGCCGCATATTTGACACCCCTGTTTCAGACAATGAGGTCATAATATAATATGATTGTAAATGTATTTTCTCTATAAAAGGAACAACTGATAAGATATTTATGGAAGCATTTGTTACAAACGTGGTAAAGGAATTAATTATAAATGGAAATAAAGTTTTAAAAAGTAATCGGTTTGTGTAACAGAAACTTTCTTTCTCTGATAACAGATCTGACATCAGCGCTCGGCTCTGAGCTCGCTGTGCGGAGCTGTGTGGGAGGATTTTAAGAGAAGCTGCAGAGATAAAAAAAAAAGAAGCAGTCTGCGGATCCCGTGCAGCTGATAAATAACCAGATAATTGGTGAGTCACGTCTGATCTGCGCTGTGATTGGCTGACCTGTTTGAGTCTCTTGACGGCGCACTCTGTGTTCTTCAGGGTCGCTTTGTACACGCATCCGAACCCCCCCTCCCCCACCAGGCGGGCGGGAGAGAACCCCTCCGTCCCAGCGAACACCTCTTCGTACACCCAGCACATCGCCAGGCCGCTGCACGCTGCCGCCGCTGCCGTATCCGCTGGGGGAGGCTAGACAGATGACATCATAGTAATCATCATCATCATCATCATCATCATATCATTATTATAGATCATTAGTTATAAATTATTTTTAGTTATTTATTGATTACTGTACTTTTCTTATCTGGGGACGAGTATGCAGACTGGAGGGGGGCGGGGCAGGTCTGGGTAGTTGTAGTGGTGGTAGTAGTTCTCCTCTTCCTCCTCCTCCTCCTCCTCCTCCTCCTCCGCCTCCATCATCTAATAAACACACCGTTGTTTCATTTCATTCATGTGGATCGATTTCACAAATATGTGTCAAAAAAATGTAAATAATAAAAAATAAGAGCAGGGCGGTGAAGCGTCTGTGGTTAGTTCAGGTGTCTGTAATAACAGTGGTTAGTTCAGGTGTCTGTAATAACAGTGGTTAGTTCAGGTGTCTGTAATAACAGTGGTTAGTTCAGGTGTCTGTAATAACAGTGGTTAGTTCAGGTGTCTATAATAACAGTGGTTAGTTCAGGTGTCTGTAATAACAGCAGGGTGGTCCACTGTCTGTGGTTAGTTCAGGTGTCTTTAATATCAGCGGGACAGTTGAGTGTCTGTGGTTAGTTCATGTGTCTGTAATAACAGCGGACAGTCATGTGTCTGTGGTTAGTTCGGGTGTCTGTAATAACAGTGGTTAGTTCAGGTGTCTGTGATAACAGCAGGATGGTCCAGTGTCTGTGGTTAGTTCAGGTGTCTGTAATAACAGCAGGACAGGCCAGTGTCTGTGGTTAGTTCAGGTGTCTGTAATATCAGCGGGACAGTTGAGTGTCTGTGGTTAGTTCATGTGTCTGTAATAACAGTGGACAGTTGAGTGTCTGTGGTTAGTTCAGGTGTCTGTAATAACAGTGGTTAGTTCAGGTGTCTGTGATAACAGCAGGATGGTCCACTGTCTGTGGTTAGTTCAGGTGTCTGTAATGACAGTGGTTAGTTCAGGTGTCTGTAATAACAGCGGGACGGTCCAGTGTCTGTGGTTAGTTCAGGTGTCTGTAATAACAGCAGGACAGTCCAGTGTCTGTGGTTAGTTCAGGTGTCTGTAATAACAGCAGGGCAGTCCAGTGTCTGTGGTTAGTTCAGGTGTCTGTAATGACGGCGGGACGGTCCAGTGTCTGTGGTTAGTTCAGGTGTCTGTAATAACAGCGGGACAGTCCGGTGTCTGTGGTTAGTTCAGGTGTCTGTAACCTACTGAATTTACAAACTAACAACACTTTAAAACAGGATTACTGGACTCTGAAGGCACTTTGTGGATGTTTTTGGCACTGTACTTTATATGTAATTGTTATTTGCTCTGAATGTCAATAAAGATATTTTTTTTTTAAAGACAAAAAGCTTCACGAGATGAACTGTTGATTTATCTATAAATACGAATCAGTCAGCCATGCTCGGCGATAAAGCGTCTGGTTTCTCTGTTAACATCTGATTATTCTTAAACAGGATGCCGTTAAAAAATGGTGTCAGCTTAGGAAAAAAAACAACAAACTGCAAAAGATTCTCAGAAATGTGGCTGAATTCAATGTTAGGTTGATGATGTAACCAAACCGTCGCATCAAGAGAAGCGCGTGTGAACATCTGCTGTGGTTTCACACATCAGCCCCACCTGAGAAATTCGTAAAAAAATGCACAACCACACTGGTTAGATAACGTGAAAACCCTGAACACAGACGGGAAGCTTATATTCTTTTTATGATGATTCCTTCGTTTGCTCTTTGTGTGATGTGTGACGTGTGTGTAACTCTAAAGCTTAAACCACACACAGAGTAAAAACTAAATATTTGATTCACAGGTTCACTTTAAAAGGATTTAAAGTAAAGGCTGCATTTATATAGTCTTTAATTAACTGTTCAGAGCTGCACACACACTCACTTTCACACACAAAAATTATAAATTGACAAAAAAATAAGCTTAATTAGGAACACCTGTGCAATCTAATACAATCTGCTTTAAATTCTACTTTTTTATGAAGTTCATACAATCTTAATTTTTGCTAATATTGTCAAAAAGGTGATAATTCTACTTTAAGTTTATTATTGAGGTTGTACTAAGTGGTGCTGGTGTATTAAGGTGCATTATATTATATATCATGTCTGTTAATGGAGTGGACAAAATATTAGGAACACCATTCAATATAATGCACCTTAATACACCACCATCACCCACTATGACCTCAGTAAAGTTGAGGGTGATAAGTGTCCATAGTCCCGCTCATAGGGCCTGATTTACTAAGATCCGAAATAAAAAGGTACTAAATTGCATGTGCACATTTAGTTAGCGTGCGTTTTGCAGGTGATCTACTAAGAATAACTGCGTCAATGACAACAGGTGCAGACAGCAGTATTTAAAATTAGGGTTTTGGTAGTTGGTAACTTTGGGGAGAGAGAGGACTTCAGCATCAAATTTGAAGAAGTACAACTTTCAGATCCCTCCCCCTCCCTCTCCGCTGCTCCCCTCCCTGCCTCCAAAGCCCCTCCCCCAGAGGACCACGCGACCACGTGCACGTGATCGGTAATACATGAACTACTCTCCACACAGCTAGATATAAAACGCTTTACAGTGACTTTCACATGGCTATACCTTACCTAGAAACTCGGAGATATGAGCTTGACCGAGCTGAGGGGGAAGGGGGAGGGGCCTGTGAGGAGGAAGGGGGAGGGGCCTGTGTGTGTGAGCAGTGATTGACAGCTGTCAGACACTCCATCAGACACAATCCTGGCTCTGATTGGTTCAGTAGGAGCAGTAGGCGGGGCTAAATTAGCCTGTTTTTTCCCCCCCAGATTACTAGTTTCATGTAATGCTGTCTTTACATAGTGACAGTTTTAGACAATATGACAAAAAGTTACTTTTATAAGACTTACCAACTGCAGCTTTAAAGGAGAGTTTAGATATATTAATATTAGAGGTTCTAGTGGAGGAGGTTAACAAATATATTGAGTTATAGCATGAATATATTACCAGGAAAAGTAGTAGTGGTCAATGTTGTTAGTAAAACCAAAAATATTCCATTACAAAAATAGTGGAAAAAATCCATATTCTGTCATTGTTCCTCCGTCTCCTCGTCTCCATAGTAACAGACGGTTAATAACTTCCCTTCAAACGTATTATTTATAGACGCAGTTACTGTCAGAAAAAATTACCGTCATGTTTGGTAAATCACAATACGTGCGCTAAATAACATATTTGCATTTTCTGCTCCATGTATTTTGCACACTGGGGTATTGCTGCATCTTTCAAATGTGTATTATCTTTTTGCACATTTGAATGATGCAAGCCTCACTGCGCCGCGTTACCTAGGTGATGTCAAGTTTACACACGTTTATTACACACGCAAACTTTTAGTGAATCAGGTTTGAGATTTGAGTCACAGCATAAAACATGTGGACTGAAGCACCAGTGTGTGTGTGTGTGTGTGTGTGTGTGTGTGTGTGTGTGTGTGTGTGTGTGCATGTGTGTGTGTGCGTGTGCCTGTGTGTGTTGTTACCTGTCCAGCAGCCTTCGCAGATAGTCGGGGCCTCAGATGCTTTGGGAGGAGGGTCGAACTGAGAAGGAGAGTAAGAAGGAGACGGGCGAACAGGAGCAGGAGGAAGAGGAGGAGAGGGAGCACGAAGAGGAGGAGGAGGAGGAGGAGGAAGGGTATACTTCATCCTGGACACGCCTGCAGACAGAGACACAGATTCAATGAGTGTCAGTCAAGTAACGTTAAACTCCGAGCAGCAGGTGAGCCAACTGTCAATTAAGACATTAAAGCTGCTGTAAGTCTTTAAATCTTATTAATGGAGCAACAGTTTCCAAAATGACCATCAGCACATTTATTAAAGCAGGGGTGTCAAACATGCGGCCCGTGGGCCAGAACCGGCCCGCTGAGGGCTCCAACCTGGGCCACTTTCCTTCCTGTGTTCCTTTCCTTCCTTCCATCTGTCCTTCCTACCTTCCTTTTTTCTTTTCTTCGTTCCTTCCTTCCTGTCTTCCTTCCATCTGTCCTTCCTCCCTACCTTCCTTTTTTCCTTATTTCGTTCCTTCCTTCCTGTCTTCCTTCTATCTGTCCTTCCTCCCTACCTTCCTTTTTTCCTTTCTTTGTTCCTTCCTTCCTGTCTTCCTTCCATCTGTCCTCCCTCCCTCCCTTCCTTTTTTACTTTCTTCGTTCCTTCCTTCCTGTCTTCCTTCCATCTGTCCTTCCTGTCTACCTTCCTTTTTTCCTTTCTTCGTTCCTTCCTTCCTGTCTTCCTTCCATCTGTCCTTCCTACCTTCCTTTTTTCCTTTCTTCGTTCCTTCCTTCCTGTCTTCCTTCCATCTGTCCTTCCTACCTTCCTTTTTTCCTTTCTTCGTTCCTTCCATCTGTCCTTCCTCCCTACCTTCCTTTTTTCCTTTCTTCGTTCCTTCCATCTGTCCTTCCTCCCTACCTTCCTTTTTTCCTTTCTTCGTTCCTTCCATCTGTCCTTCTTCCCTACCTTCCTTTTTTCCTTTCTTCGTTCCTTCCTTCCTGTCTTCCTTCCATCTGTCCTTCCTCCCTACCTTCCTTTTCTCCTTTCTTCGTTCCTTCCTTCCTGTCTTCCTTCCATCTGTCCTTCCTCCCTACCTTCCTTTTTTCCTTTCTTCATTCCTTCCTTCCTGTCTTCCTTCCATCTGTCCTTCCTCCCTACCTTCCTTTTTTCCTTTCTTCGTTCCTTCCTTCCTGTCTTCCTTCCATCTGTCCTTCCTCCCTACCTTCCTTTTTTCCTTTCTTCGTTCCTTCCTTCCTGTCTTCCTTCTATCTGTCCTTCCTCCCTACCTTCCTTTTTTCCTTTCTTCGTTCCTTCCATCTGTCCTTCCTCCCTACCTTCCTTTTTTCTTTTCTTCGTTCCTTCCTTCCTGTCTTCCTTCCATCTGTCCTTCCTCCCTACCTTCCTTTTTTCTTTTCTTCGTTCCTTCCTTCCTTCCTGTCTTCCTTCCATCTGTCCTTCCTCCCTACCTTCCTTTTTTCCTTTCTTCGTTCCTTCCATCTGTCCTTCCTCCCTACCTTCCTTTTTTCCTTATTTCGTTCCTTCCTTCCTGTCTTCCTTCCATCTGTCTTTCCTCCCTTTCTTCCTTCCGTCTGTCTGTCTGTCTGTCTGTCTTTCCTTCCTTCCTTCCTTCCTTCCCTCCATCTTTTTAACAATCCAGCCCACATGAGATCAAATTGGTTTGTATGTGGCCCTTGAATTAAAATGAGTTTGACACCTCTGTATTAAAGGGTCTGAATTTAGAGACTGAGACCAGAATGATGAAAAATAATCGACTTATTCTTTCTGTAATATTACCAAAAGTAAGACTGAATGCTCCTGAAAATGTCAAATGGTGTAACCACAAAAGAATGATAAGTATTAAATATTTGATCCACCTACAGTGTATTTAAGTGGACTTATACTGATAATTAATTACTGGTGATTTGATTTTCTTTGTGTATCAGAGACGAAGACACAGAGATAATAAAAGTGTGAACTTTCTAAAAAACTGGGAGGGAGTTCCCGCCTTAAATGATTCACACAGGGGAGATTTTACTTTGTGGGAGGAAACTACAGGTCTCACCTTGTCCTCTTCTCACGTCAGGTTGTATTTTGTCACTCTTCTTCAATTGGAAGTATTCTCTGAACTGTATTATAGAGTAATTAGTAGTTATATAGTATTATATAGTTCAGTAGTTATATTCTCTGAGCTGTATTATATCGTAGGGCTGAGCGATTATGGCAAAAATCAAAATCACCATTAACTGAACTTTTAACCTCGATTATGATTAATGAAGGATTATCTCCACCCTTGATGTATTTTCACAGTTTCTTTAGTTTAGTATTTTCCACTGCTGCCCTCACACATGAGGATCTTTAGGGAGGGAAAATAACTTTGTGTCATATGTTTTGACTGTTCCTTCCTTCCTTCCTTCCTTCCTTCTTTCCTCCCCCCTACCTTCCTCCCTTCCTTCTTTCCTTCCTTCCTCTTTCCCTTTCTATCTCTCTCCCTCCTTCTTTCTTTCCTCCCTCCTACCTTCCTCCCTTCCTTCTTTCCTCTGTCCTTCTTTCCTTCCTTCCTCCCTTCCTCTTTCCCTTTCTACCTCTCTCCCTCCTTCCTTCCTCCCTCCCTCCCTCCCTCCCTCTCTTCTTTCCTTTCCCTCCTTCCTTCCTCCTTCCTTTCCTTCCTTCCTTCCTTCCTTCTTCCTCCCTCCTCCCAACCCTTCCTTCTTCCTCCCTCCTCCCAACCCTTCCATCTTCCCTCCCTCCCTCCCTTCCTTCCTTCTTCCTTCCTCCCTTCCTTCCTTCCTTCCTTGAGTCGAGGACAACAGGAGGGTTAATTGCCCAGCCCTACTCTATAGTAAGTAATATATAGCCTAATATAAGTTGGAGGAGAGCTATTCTATTCTATTCTATCATATATAATATATATATAATGAATAATGAAATATGAATTGAAGTCAACTGTCTGCTAATAAAGTAATAATGAAGAAAGACGACATCAGGACACTGTGAGACACTTTCAGGCGTCTATAATAATACCGCTGTCTGATCTGTCAGTGTGTGTGATGTGTTTGTGTCTCGTAGTGTTGAACCTACAGAGGATTAACAGACACTCTGCGGCTTTAAGAAGCTTTATAGTGAGTTTCAGCTCATTGTTTATCTGTCTGACCGCGATTTCACTGCATTGTTTCACTCTCAGCGCTCTCAAAGCTTCGTTTTCAGAGATAAAAAGCTGTAAGAGAAGCCATGTTCACTATCTGCTCGGAGCCAAACGGCAAACAAGTGAATTTTTAATGTTTTGTAAAATGTCCTGGAGAGTCAGAGGTCAGAGGTCAGAGGTCAGAGGTCAACTCACAGCCCAGGATGATGTCTCGGGGTCGGAGCAGCTGGAGACACTCCAACAGGTCGAGCAGCTCCCCGACACGACCGTTCCTCATCCCCCATTGGTGCATCACCCAGTCGGTCCGCCTGTCCTTCCTCTCGGCCAATCGCAGGGTCGTCTGATCTGTGAGGACTTCTGAGGCTGTGAAAAGAAAAAAGCAAGAGATTAAGATTATAATCTGTTCACAGCTGATAACAGAACATTAGATAAAAGTTGAATCAGTCAGTAAAAAACATGTGATTTCTTTAGTGAGTTAAATCGAGATGATGGCAGATGATCAGCTCGTCTCAGGTTATTATTTAAGAATATTTAGAATTAAGAGATTTTGTCACACCGGTTATGTCAAGTTGAGTTTTTGTCCTGTCTCCATGTTTGTTTTGTGACTTCCTGTTTTATTTTGGTATTAACTCTCCTCTTGTTTCAGGTGCCTTGCCCTTCCTCATGTGTCACCGGTCTGATTGTCTTCCCTGATTCCCGATTGTGTCCACCTGTTCCCCATTTCCCTCCATGTGTGCTTATAGGCTGCGTCTCCGAGTGTGTCTTGTCTGTCGACCAGAGTACAAGCGTCCTGTCCTAGTTAGTCATAGTTCATAGTCATAGTTCATAGTTAATGGTATTGGTAGTGTGTTTATTCCTCAGAAGAGTGATTTTTTGTTTGCCATTTAGTTTTTCAGAGCTCCTAAGTTTAGTTCTCCTTTTTCCCTGCTTTTCCCTCAATTGAGGCACTTTTGGTTTATTGCTATTTTTTAAGAATAAAGCCTTGTCAGCTAATCCAGAGCTCTGCATCCGAGTCCTCTCCTTGAGTTCCTGCCTGATAGATTTAAGGAAAAACACCTGAATGCTTATATAAACTTATAAAACTACAGTAGCAACAGACGTACAGTTAAATAACAGCAGGCTTGAAGTGACGGGAGGATTCACACAGAGCGATGTCATGTTACTTTTAGAGATCACACACATTAAATTAAATTAAATAAAATAAAAATGCATCTTACAAACATGATGAATAATTAATTTTATGTATTTGTCATTCTAAGCGTATCTATTTAATACATACAGTGAGTTTATCGGGAGCCAAAGTGCAAAAAAAAACTGAATAAATACACAAAAATGTAACATTAATTATGTAATATTATGTAATATTAGGTTCCTGCTATTGCTCAAGTGTAAGAGGAAGTCACACTAAATACAGTTAGACCTATAGAAGCAGTTTTTGTTCCTGTTTCTTTAACACTGCATAATTATTTCCTGTATTTTCTGGTTGTAATCTAATAAAAGAGATTTATAAATAATTATATATTGGTCATTATAGCATTGCTAAAACAGCTAATCTAATGGTGGCCCATAAGACTTTTATAAGATCATCCTTCCTTCCTTCCTTCCTTCCTTCTTTCCTCCCTTCTTTCCTTCCTTCCTTCGGTCTGTAATTCCTTTCTTCCTTCCTTCCTTCCTTTCCTTCCTCCCTCCTTTCCTTCCTTCCTCTTTCCCTTTCTACCTCTCAGCCTCCTTCCTCCTACCTTCCTTCCTTCCTTCTTTCCTTTCCCTCCTTCCTTTCCTTCCTTCCTCCCTCCTACCTTCCTTTTTTCCTTTCCCTCCTTCCTTCCTCCCTCCTTTCCTCCCTTCCTTCCTTCCTCCCTCATTCCCTCCCCACTCCCTCCCTTCCTTCCTTCTTTCTTTCCTCCCCCCTACCTTCCTCCCTTCCTTCTTTCCTCCCTCCTTTCCTTCCTTCCTCTCTCCCTTTCTACCTCTCTCCCTCCTTCTTTCTTACCTCCCTCCTACCTTCCTTCCTTCCTTCTTTCCTTTCCTTCCTTCCTTCCTTCCTCCCTCCCTCCTTTCCTTCCTTCCTTCCTTCCTTCCTCCCTCCCTCCTTTCCATTGCTAAACCAACTAATCTAATGGTGGCCCATAAGACTTTTATAAGACCATCCTTCTTTCCTTCCTTCCTTCGGTCTGTAATTCCTTTCTTTCCTTTCCTTCCTCCCTTCCTTCTTTCCTCTCTCCTTTCCTTCCTTCCTCTTTCCCTTTCTACCTCTCTCCCTCCTTCTTTCTTACCTCCCTCCTACCTTCCTTCCTTCCTTCTTTCCTTTCCCTCCTTCCTTTCCTTCCTCCCTCCTTTCCATTGCTAAACCAACTAATCTAATGGTGGCCTATAAGACTTTTATAAGACTGCCCTTCCTTCCTTCCTTCTTTCCTCCCTCCTTTCCTTCCTTCCTCTCTCCCTTTCTACCTCTCTCCCTCCTTCTTTCTTACCTCCCTCCCACCTTCCTTCTTTCCTTTCCTTCCTCCCTCCCTCCTTTCCATTGCTAAACCAGCTAATCTAATGGTGGCCTATAAGACTTTTATAAGACCATCCTTCCTTCCTTCCTTCCTTCTTTCCTCCCTCCTTTCCTTCCTTCCTCTTTCCCTTTCTACCTCTCTCCCTCCTTCTTTCTTACCTCCCTCCTACCTTCCTTCCTTCCTTCTTTCCTTTCCTTCCTTCCTCCCTCCCTTCCTTCCTTCCTTCCTCCCTCCCTCCTTTCCATTGCTAAACCAACTAATCTAATGGTGGCCTATAAGACTTTTATAAGACCATCCTTCCTTCCTTCCTTCCTTCTTTCCTCCCTCCTTTCCTTCCTTCCTCTTTCCCTTTCTACCTCTCTCCCTCCTTCTTTCTTACCTCCCTCCTACCTTCCTTCCTTCCTTCTTTCCTTTCCTTCCTTCCTCCCTCCCTTCCTTCCTTCCTTCCTCCCTCCCTCCTTTCCATTGCTAAACCAACTAATCTAATGGTGGCCTATAAGACTTTTATAAGACCATCCTTCCTTCCTTCCTTCCTTCTTTCCTCCCTCCTTTCCTTCCTTCCTCTTTCCCTTTCTACCTCTCTCCCTCCTTCTTTCTTACCTCCCTCCTACCTTCCTTCCTTCCTTCTTTCCTTTCCTTCCTTCCTCCCTCCCTTCCTTCCTTCCTTCCTCCCTCCCTCCTTTCCATTGCTAAACCAACTAATCTAATGGTGGCCCATAAGACTTTTATAAGACCATCCTTCCATCCTTCTTTCCTCCCTCCTTTCCTTCCTTCCTCTTTCCCTTTCTACCTCTCTCCCTCCTTCTTTCTTACCTCCCTCCTACCTGCCTTCCTTCCTTCTTTCCTTTCCTTCCTTCCTTCCTTCCTTCCTTCCTTCCTCCCTCCCTCCTTTCCTTCCTTCCTTCCTTCCTTCCTTCCTTCCTTCCTTCCTTCCTTCCTCCCTCCCTCCCTCCCTCCTTTCCATTGCTAAAACAGCTAATCTAATGGTGGCCCATAAGAATTTTATAAGACCATCCTTCCTTCCTTCCTTCTTTCCTCCCTCCTTTCCTTCCTTCCTCTTTCCCTCCTTCTTTCTTACCTCCCTCCCACCTTCCTTCCTTCCTTCTTTCCTTTCCCTCCTTCCTTTCCTTCCTTCCTCCCTCCCTTCCTTCCTTCCTTCCTCCCTCCCTCCTTTCCATTGCTAAACCAGCTAATCTAATGGTGGCCTATAAGAATTTTATAAGACCATCCTTCCTTCCTTCCTTCTTTCCTCCCTCCTTTCCTTCCTTCCTCTTTCCCTTTCTACCTCTCTCCCTCCTTCTTTCTTACCTCCCTCCTACCTTCCGTCCTTCCTTCTTTCCTTTCCTTCCCTCCTTCCTTTCCTTCCTTCCTCCGTCCTACCTTCCTTTTTTCCTTTCCTTTCCCTCCTTCCTTCCTCCCTCCTTTCCTTCCTTCTTCCTCCCTCCTACCTTCCTTATTTCCTTTCCCTCCTTCCTCCCTTCCTTCCTCCCTTCCATTGCTAAAACAACTAATCTAATGGTGGCCTATAAGACTTTTTGCACAGTACTGTATAATCAAACTAATTCAGCTTTATTCTTCAAAATAAACAGTGATTAAAAATTAACAATTTAATTATTAAATCTAATAAATAGCTTCAACATTTCTCCTAACACTGTAAATACTAGAGCAACAGATAAAAGGAAGTCACGTTCCTTTCAAAATAAAAAACGTGCCTCTTTTCTTCCTGTTTGATTTGTACTGTGTAGGATGGTGTGTGTGTGTGTGTGTGTGTGTGTGTGTGTGTGTGTGTGTGTGTGTGTGTGCATGTGTGGTGGTGAGGGGGGGAGTTCAAAAAGCCTGAGACCACTGGACAAGATACTTCCTGTTTTGCATTTGTGTCGACCGTTTCAAAAACAACTCAACGACTTAAAGGAGAAGCTGAGTTTTTGTAAAGATGTGCATGAATTTCAGAGAGATTCAAACACTCAGACTTTAATGTGGAGCAGGGTTTTGTACGTAATGATGACAGAGCTTTTACGTAATAAAAAAAAAGAAATCCCAACATTACCCCACATACACACACACACACACACACATACACACACACACACACACACACACACACACACCCGATCCATGCACAATGTACAATGTCTTCTGTTATAAAAAATTAGGATTATATTGTGATTGAGATGTCCTATTTTTACATTTTGATACTTCCTGTCTCAACGGTTTGCTGAGACTGGCAGATAGAGTTGGGCGACAGAGGGTCAGAGACAGGTCGGAGTGTCTCTTTTTAAACTTCTGCTTGTCTACTGAGTAAGGAAATTGAGAAAACGTTGTCATGATGCTATCTATGGAGGAGCCTTTTCTATTGTAACTCTGTACAAGCTAAATAAATTCAACTTAAACTTTGATATTTCGAATCCAGTCTCCTTATTAAAGGTGAATCATTAATAGCATATAACAATGACGTTATAGAAACAGGAAGTGATGAAATGCCATAATAATTTATGAATCAGTGATGAGGAAACAGAACAAGGCAGAAAAAATAATCATGTAAAAAAAAAACAAAAGAAAAAAGTGATTCACACAATACGTGATTGAGGTTGGCCTAAAAACCACTGTTTAAAAGAAAACAGGAAGTGAGGAAACCTGGTCAAAACTCTCATGAATCAGCAATGAGGAAAGAAAAAAACCACACAGAAAGAAATAATGTGAAGTTTCTGATTAGCCAAATAAAATAAAATAAAATAGAGAGATACATAACATGTAATAAACAGATAAAAAATAAATAGTTTAAAATAAAAATAATAAAATAAGACTAAATAAATGATAAAAAAATAAAAAATGAGTAAAAACCAGAAGTGTAAGGTGAGGGTATTAAATTGCATATTAAGATTTAAAAAAATTAAAATTAAATAATAAAACAACTAAAGAGGAGATGTGATGAAGTAAAACCACAAAGTAAAAAGAAGATTATGAAAGAGAAATAAAACCCAGACGTAAAACAGGCTACAATAAATGAATTTCTGTGTTCAGGATTTGGTGGGCTGGTCTGAAACCCGTCCCTGCTGCTGTAGAGGTACAAATACATTCAGCACACACTACTACTACTACTACTCAAAGGTACCTACTCAACGTGGGCGGGGTCGTCATAGCAACGGTTCCGCGAAACTGCCGTGACTCCGTTTCACACGCGACACAAACACATAAACAATGGAGGACATGGAGGCTGTGGTGTACTTGCTGCTGTATGTGGCTTTCTGTCACACACAAAGCAACTAAACTGCGCCGTGAGGCTGTAACCAAAGTCCTTCTAAGGCAAGTCGTCTCACTCGGCGGCAAAATTGGCCACGCCTCCGGGCAGCTATTTGGCCATAGGAAGACCAACCGGCTATCTAAATGAATAGGGAGAGAGCTGTATCTCCATTTTCCGAGGTCTAAGGGACATAAAAAACACATGTTTTGAAATCACGATGAAAATCAAACTATAATCGCTGAAAGGGTTTGATGGTTTGGTATCAAATTAACGTTTTAAAAGCCTTTTTCCTTACAGGCATCTTGGACTGCGCATGCGCAATACTTCACAACAGTCTTCATTTACGGCAGGCACTGACAGCAAGACGTCACCTTACGCTCACAGCAGAGACAGGAGTTTGCTCACAGTCAACTTTCCCAGATCATGCCACAATTTTGGATAAAGCATTACAAAATATATGTACACAAAGTAGTATAAACTGCTGATCATGTGTTTTAAAATGTCGCTGTTGAAAATGACTTCCAAGTGTCGCAAAAACGTGACCGCGTAGGACCAGCGAGATGATTGGAGCAACGGCACCAGAAGAGGCGGGACATGTGCAAACACCGGCCATCTTGGCGTTACGTAGTTTCCCTATGCATTTCAATGGGAGTGATATGTCTCCTCTTATTATAATGTCTCTGCTGTAACGCTGTTGCCGGTATTTAAAAATGGCGGGTTTGATTCTTGTGTTGGATGTCACATGACTCTCTACCAGTGACGACACTTCTGACCAATCAGGGGCCGGCAGTCTGTTGACGTCACATTTAGTATCGGCTCGGCTCGCTTGGAACCTCACATATATATATATACTGACCTCAGCAGAGCAGGTGCTAAAAAAGTAGCAGGTACCAGGTACTATCCCTAGTGGAAACGCAAAAAACCCGAGTCGAGTCGTGCTGGAACTGTGTAGTGGAAAAGCGCCATTAGCCCCCGAGCTAGCCGCCGAGCTAGCCGCCGAGCTAGCCACCGAGATAGCTGCCGAGCTAGCCGCTGACTTAGCAGCAGACAGCTCTCAAACGTAGCGTCCATGTTTCTGGTAGAGGTGGTGACTTTGATTGACAGGTGACACTTGGAAGGGGGCGGGGTTTAAATCATTCAAATTTGGCAGGGTGGTTAACAACACACTTTTCTGTGGTATGTCAAACTCAGAACACATATTTATTCTGACTTTACACAGACTGCGGTTTTTTATCCACACTGTGCTGCTCTGAGGTCTTCAGTAAGGCTGATCTGTCTCATTTTTAGGTAAATGGGAAACAAAGAAGTGTGACAACCTGCCCCCGGTACACCCTTTCAGTGGAGGAAGTGTTAAAACGACCTGTAACAAAGGAACAGCCACATGTACTGCCGCGTCACTCTGTGAGTATCGGCTGTGATGAGAAAACATGACAAGAGTTTTTGGAGCTGATGCCGACACAGAAGAATATTTCGATATATTGGCCGATAATCTTATTTATATACACAGAATATGGACATAAACACACTTTTTTTTTTGCCAATTATGCTTCAAATGTGGTTATGAAGACGTTAGATGGTGATGCCGTGATGTTAAAGGGTAAACTTTATTGATCCGCCTAAGTGGGAAATTCAAAACTTTTATTTAAATAAAATAAAATAAAATAATAATAAAAAAAATAGGATAAAATGAAATAAAATAAAACATAAAATGAAATAAGATAAAATAGAATAAATTAAATTAAAATGAAATAAAATAAAATAGAATAAAAAATAAAATAAATTAAAATGGAATAAAATAAAATAAAATAAAAAGAAATAATATATAAAAAATTAATAAAATAATCTCTCAAATAATCTGCGATGTTTTATATGTTCTACTATATATTTTCTTTTAAACAACCAAAAAACATATGTACATCTATGTTAAATTATGTACATATAATTAATTTAACTTACGTAAATATAAGTATAGAAAGGAAGGAAAAAAGGATCATACACAGAGAAAATGCTGCCCACACAAAGTTAAAAAAATAAATATATATATCGGTACATATCAGACAACATATAAGCCAATACTGATATATCTGTGATAGGCCGATATCGGTTGGGCTCTCACCTTGATAAGCTATCTTTTAAAGAACAAAAACACGCTGTAGTGCCGTCTACGTGAGGAACTTCAGGTATTCTACCCTCTAATAGACTCTAAACCTCCAGGAGGAGAGCCGGGCTTTAAAGCCAATTTAACACAGCGGACAAACTGTGTAATTTAACTTGTCGAGGTTCCTCTTTTAAATTTATTTGGGCTTTTTATCTCTTCTTATTTGTTTGAATGTTGTAATATTTTATTTTTAACCCATGCTGTTTATTTTACCTCGCTGTGCTTGTTTGCTCTGGTTTTATTGTTTTAAATGTAAAGTGCTCTGAGCTGCATTTTATATATGAAATAAACACATAAACTTTACATCACAGGACAACTAAAACATGGACAAACAAGTTTTATGGTGAACTCGGGTAGTCGAGCGGTTAAAGTGTGTGTCACGTAATCGCAGCGTCACTGGTTCGAATCCAACAAGGGAGTTTTCCTGCAGGTCGTTCCCCTCTCTCCCCCTGCTTCCTGTCGGCCTTTCTGCCTCTACTGTGCTCACAAATAAAGGGTCAAAATGCAAGAAACCCAAAACCTTTTTAAGCAAGAGTCATGCAACACTTCATATGTGTAATATTAAAGGAAATGGTGCAACAATGATGGCAGAGAGAGTGTTTTTTGTGTGTTTCATCTTCCTTTTAGTTCAGTACTTAATTTATTTTTATGCTGTCTTTAACTAAGCACTTTTTAAACTTTAACTTATGGCACCGATATTGGATTGCTTTCAATTTCTCTGTACATGCACAATGACAATAAAGACTATTCTATCCTAAATAAAGTTATTATTATTATAATTACAACATCATGCAGTGCTATTGGGCCTAAAAAACAAAATGATTCGAAACTCGAAGAAGAGCCGCACCATTACTTCATTCATTTTTTCCTCGTTTAAGTTCGGAGGGCTAAACAGGAAGTAGTCGGTTCACCAAGCTTTGCAGTGTTTCCCATTAATTATATATAATGTGGCGACCCACCATAGTCTAATTTCTGCCCCCACAGTTTCATAGTGAGCCAGACGTTTCAGTAGTAAAGCACACAATCGTTTAGAGCATACATTTTTAATGTTTTATAGATAAATAACCATTTAATTTTGCTCTCAGAGTGTGTGTGTGTCCCCCCCCCCCTCCCACTGGACTGAGGTGCAAACACCATAATCTCACTTTCCCTTTGGGCCTCATGATGCAGAAGCAAAGCTGAAGAGGAAGAACATATTTTGGTTTTTCACAGGAATGAATGGGACCTCCGCCTCTCACGCTTGTATCCAGTTCTCTTTATCGTGAGTCCTCATCATGAATCAAAGTATGAGTTCAATTAAAGCAAACCACTTCCTCCTTTAAGATGGTTTTGCTGTGCAGTAGTAAGAGCCATAATGTGGGGATATAAATGTAGTTAAATATTATACACATTTTATAGTTTATATTTTCAGTCTTTCTAAAAACAGACAGGTTTATTCCAAATGTGCAGCACAGTTTATTTGTGCACTTTATTTCAGAGTAGTGAGTGACGTCATGTGCGGCAGAGTAGATTTAGGAACAGGAGCAAGTTGTTTTTCTACCGTGTGATCGATTTAATTTAATGTTTTTTTGTTTCAGTAAATATTTTTAACTATTACACTGTTCATATTCTGACTTGTAATTAGTCTCTTCATCAGTTTGATTAATATTATGGAGAAAAAACAGACATTCACAATCACTATTTTGTAGTCCAGGTGATCATTTAGTGGAGTATGATGAATATAAAGTTGTTTTAACGCTGATTTTTGCATCTTTTAAAAATATACACAAGCCAAACTTGTATATTTGCATAAAAAAATAAAAAGAGTGACGCATTTTATTTCCATTTATATATACTGTAGGTCATGTTAGGAAAGTTCAGCTTAGATAAATCTGTGTATCAGGTGTTTTTACAGCTCTAAAATGTAAAAATAAACAGTATGTAAAGGTTAAACTGAATTCAACCTTCTCTCATTTACATCTAGAGACTAAAGTTTCTGTTCCTGCAGCTCGTTAGTGGCTCATTGACACCAAAATGGAAAAGGCCTCTATAGTAGTCTTTAAGAGGGGAGGGGGATCCCCACTGACCATAACGATTATAACAACACATTTATCATGGCCACAAAACCACAACAAAAAATTCCCTTTAATTTCACTATTCTTGCCTCCCAGCTCAAAACAGCTGATTTAATTTAATATATTTTAATTGTTTGAATTTAATCAGAATGAATATATATCTGGTGTATGTTTTTTTCTGATTAATGTATTTATTTTTCTTTATTATTGTGATTTAATCTTATCAAGTATTGTTAATATTTCTCCTTATTATCATTATTTTATTATTTATTTATTTAATTTTCCTATGTTTCTTTTTTTTCCTTCTGTTTGATGTGCTGTGCAGCTGTTTGATATATAAATATTTAAAATGTTACCAATTGAACACTGCACACTTGTATATAACATAAGGAATGTATGTATATTGTAGATTTATATAATTAAAGATTATTTAAGAGATTGTTTATTGTATATAGTATTTTATTTCATATCACTGCACCATTACAAGGCAACTGTTGTGTCCATTTTTAATTTCCCCCTGGAGGGTTTACCAAAGTTTACCTCACCTTGTCTTTTACTACAGATATATAAATAGACACTTTAACAAGCCTCATATACTACAGGAAATTACATCTACACTTAAGAAAACCGCACGTAGCACTACATAAAGATACACCTCTGACTAAAAACTAAAAAGTTGCTACTAAAAATACCCAAAAGTTGTGCTAATAAAAGAAATATATGTGTATAAACATGAAATAAATCATAATAAAGTACTCAGTGTGCTAAAAGGTGGCAGTAAAAGCTTCCTGCAGTATCTAAAAAATATATCTAAAAAGATAAAACACCTTTCTTTATATTCTGAATCACTCTATAAAATGTTAATCATAGAGGGGGGAGGGGGCTTTATATTAAATTATATGTGTATAAACTTTTAATAAATCATAATTAAATACTCAGTGTGCAAAAAAAATGCCCTGCAGTATCTCAAACAATACATCTAAAAAGATAAAACACCTTTCTTTCTAATCTGAATCACTAATAATAATAATAGAGGGGAGGGGAGGGGCTTTCTATTATTTTGCCCCTGACCCAAAAAGAGACATCATTATATTATTAACTCATTTTATATGAAGCAGCTGTTACAGATAATAATATAGTCTCAGTCAGATGGGATCAAATCACTCCTGTTACTTTATGTTTATATACTTTAATGTTTTTATGCTGATATTTGTGATTTTTTAACACTTTTCTTTTTTCATCCACAGACACAAATCCCCCCTTTAACATTCATGTTAGCTGTTAGCAATTAGCACACAGTCTTCAGTTCTGGTTCCGACTTACCGAAACGGGTCCAGTCCTGGTCTGACAGTCCGTCCATCACCTGGCAGAAGTCCACCAGATCTGAGGCGGGTAGGTTGTAAAGAAACTGTCCTCTGAATCCTTCTCTGGACATCTTTTATTTAACGGGAAATACTTACAGTCTGTCTAAAAAGTTTTGAGCGCTTCTACTGCTTCCGCTCACCGTAGCAACAAGCTCTCCGCAATAAGAGCCACTTCCGGTTGGTGTGCGTGTGTTTAAAAAATAAAAGCATGCGTAGCGATTTCTTTTTTTTTTTTTCATCAAAAGAGATAGAAAAGTGAAAATGACCCCCTGCTAAATTACTAATTTCACTGGATAACGTAAATTACAACAAGAAATATTAATAAATAGTAGAGTTCTCTACTATAACGTATAACAATAATGGTTCAGAATAAACAGATTTCTACAAAGAGGACCCTTAGATAGTTAATGAACCCTGAGAGGAAGATTATTTAATTATAATAGAACTATCCAAAGTACATTAAACCTGTTAAAATAAAACCATGTTATGTTCATGTTGGTCTAATAAAAATGAAAGGTCCTCTCTAGAGCATAATAATAAGGAAAATAAACCATTACATAAAAATCATGTGGGTTCAGGGTCTAATTTGACTCATTTTTCTTTACATTTTAGAGGAAAAAGAACACAAAATGTTTCTTTTAGCCAGACATTTTACTTATCCTAATGTGACCTATAATGTACAAAATTAGAAATATTTCACCTTTCTAAAAATGTTTTTGTGCAGCAGTTACGCAATTTCTGTTTCTGTTTAGTTTTTGACTCATATTTATTCAAAAGACTGAAGAAAACACTCTCTCCGCTCTCTGAAAGCTTCATCAAGGACTAATCACTCATTCATTAATGACTGATGAGTTAATTCATGAAAGATTTGTGGTTGTATAGAAACTACTTATCAGTTCATACTGTGAAATACCTACTGTAAATATGTAGGAGTTAAAATATGTTTTTTTGTTTTAACTGCTTTTTTTTATTTGTGCATTCTGACACTGAGCGAATGGATTGTTTGATATTAGCTGTAAGCTCGGGGGAAATGTGGGGTTTTCCACTGGAAAATTCAGATCTATAAATATAACATTTGGATAAAATGATAAACAAATGAATCGAAAAAAATTTACAGTAGTGTTTGTTTTGTCTGTGATGGGCTACTGTAGAAACATGACGGCGTCAGGGATGTTTGATAAGAGCTGGAGACCGAACCATAGAGGCTCGTCTGGCCCAAAAGGTTCTGGTTTCTGGTTTTGCTTCCATGTCATGCAGCCAACTGAGTATGCGCAGTAGTGTTTCCCCCACCCACGAGTTCTCACAAACCACGTTTCTTGGGCTGGAGGAAAGTTTTACATATATAAAACATCAATGGATCAAAACTCATAATACAAAGAGTAATAATTGAGCTTGTCTGCCGTTGGAGGTGTCCTGTCCACAGTTTTACAGACGTCTCTTTTTTTTTTCAATGACAGTCAATGGGGCAGCACAGAGCACCCACAGACTGGGGCAATATTTTAACTTTTGAATGACTCTGTGGCTTTTGTGGGAGTCATATTTTAGATGTCACATGCTCGGCCAGCTGCATGGTTACTGTGAAAAACAACAGAGACGCTATTTACTACTTGAATGTGGTGTCATGGTTATTTGAGCACTCCATGATACAAATTTTCAGGAATTGGGATATAATGAGCGATTAAACACCACAGTGTTATATTTTTACTGTTATTATTCATTTCAGGAACCTTAATGTACAGAAAATCTAAAATTATAACCTCAAAGTTGGCTTTCAGGGGAGCCGAGCTCTCCTTAGCTCCCCCTATAATTTGAACCCTGATTGTATGACTATTGCAAACATTACTTTTTTTGGGTCGTCTATTAACAATTTTCAAAAAAATGACCCACATATAAATAAATAAATAACAATAAGGAAGTAGATTGATCATTTTTTAATTTCACTCTAGTTTCACTCTTAATCACAACTCTCTCCGTTTCATTCAGCAGCAGCTTGAAGTCACGGTTCAGAAAAAGTAACTTAATAAACCTAATAGATTTGGGACTTTTGAGAAAACATTCAAGGCTGCAGCCCACCACATAGCTCCTTACCTGCTATGGGAAAATTAGCTGCAGGGGGATTTTTTTAGGTGCAATACCACAAATGGGGAAAAAATTATCTGCAAGATTGAGAGTTGACATTCTCTCAACTCTTGTAATACATACGTGGGTAGCTTCCTTCTGTAGATATAAAGGTCATTTAAAAAAAAAAGTTTGTCCTGTGTGAGCAGAGTAACCACACAAATACCCTCTTTGTTTACATAAAAGTCAAATGAATGAATAATCAGAGAGCTGCATCATGTTTCATCCCTTTCTTCTTCAGACTCTGCATCCAGAGATGAATCATTCACCATACTGTATTCTGTGTGTTTGATATAACTGTATATAATTTGGTTCCTTATAGTTTGAAGTGAATGTTGTACTGTTATTTTTTTAAAGGAAGTAGTGAATGAAGTTTTTCTCTCAGTTTTGACTGAAGCTGCTCATTTCCCTGTTCCTACGGAAGTACGACTGAGCGTAAAGTCCTGACTGTACTCTATCGTCACACATCAACACAGACACGTTCCTTCCCTTTGCCAACGTAGTAACATGAGAGTTTGTGGTTTGTTGAGGAATGCCTGAATGCACAGAGAGTTTCGCAGGTGTGTGACTCACTAGCTGACGTCACCAAAAAACCTTTATTACTTTCTTTTTTTCCTAATGGTTTATCTCACACAGTCAACTTTTCCTACACAGCTTTACACGGCAGCTAATTTTAGATTTTGATGTTAAATCACTGCTTTATGGTGTAGGGGAGACCGGGGTTGGTTGTCACAGTGCTTATTACAGACAGACAACTAGAGGACGCTGTGACATGATGTTGATATGAGATTGTCAGCCAAACATCCCGCCAATTTTTGCACTGGTCATTTTGTGGAACATACACAAAACATTGAGGTGAGGAGATATTTTGTTATTTAAAAAAAAAAAAAAACTAAGTATATTTTTTGGGGATTTTTTGCCTTTAATGTACAGGTTAGTAGAAGCAAGCTAAAGCCATGTGGTAGCTAGCTTAAAATGTTTGTCAAGAAGTCGGTTGGGGATCTCATTTCTCTGGAGGTTGGTTGTCACATACTGTCGCACTGTAAATTCCTTCATTTTCCTTTTCACTATATAGGCTAGTTCAAACAAATATGGTGCTTTTCCACTATACAGTTCTAGCACTACTCGGCTCGACTCGATTGGTTTGGTACCAGGAACTGTAATGCTAAGAGCACATTTTATAGGTCTTCTCATGTACAGACAGCAGGGGGCATTCCTGATATGAGTCATGTAAACTGCAGAAGCCGGAAGCTGTTGTACTGTTCACATGAAGGTAGCTCTTGTCTCTAATTCAGTAAAGTTATAATCTCTTTAAGTAACCAGTGTGTTATTATTGAAGAACCCACAAACAAAACAGGCACAACCTTTTCAGTTACTTCATAGTACTCAACGTGGGCGGGGTCGTCATAGCACGGCTGGGCGAAACTGCAGTGACTTCATTTTATACGCAAACACATAAACAATGGAGGACATGGAGGCAGTGGTGTACTTGCTGCTGTATGTGGCTTTCTGTCACACACAAAGCAAGAAAAGAGAGCAGAATGACTGTAACGCTGTTGCCGGTATTTTAAAATGTCCGGTTTGATTCTTGTGTGGGACGGCTCATGACTCTACCAGTGACTCTCTGACCAATCAGTGGCCGGCAGTCTGTTGACGTCACATTTTATTATCGGCTTGGCCTCTGAAACTCAGCAGAGCAGGTACTAAAAAAGTACCAGGTACCAGGTACTATCCCTAGTGGAAACGCAAAAAACCCCAGAGTAGAGTCAGGTTGTGTCAAGCCGAGCTGAGTAGAGCTAGAACTGTATAGTGGAAAAGTGCCAATAATGACCTGGTTCAAACACATGGGGCATTGATGAGTACTATTATAAAGGTGGTGTTCATTTAAAAAAAATAAATTTGATGTTTCTATCTTAAAAAACTAAAAACGTACAAATTTTTAAAAATCACTTTTTACTGAAACCCCGTTCTTAATTACAGGGACAACCAACACAGTGATGGGGTTGGTTGTCACAGTGTGTCAGAGTGTCTTTGATGGTTAATTACTTCTTGTTACAATAAGTTGTAAAAGTGAAAGTGAGACCCATTTCAAGCCAAGGCCTTAATCTTCCATTTAATGTAGGAATCATTATTGAAAGATGTTTTGATGATCAGCAATTCTCACCAGAGTAAAAAGTGTGACAACCAACCCCAGTCTCCCCTATATCTAGTTTTTAATGGTAAAGAGTTGAGTTATGCAAAGAAGCCTCCAGTGAATTGGAGCTAGTCTTCATGTCTGCAGGTTTTCAACACAACGAGCTGAAGACACGAATATGAGCCGAGTGTTCGAGAGAGATAAGATTTCATGCTGCTGGAACCGTCTGAGCTTCAGTTATGTCAAAAACTGTCATCGTCTCTCCTTTTGTTCCTTTTCTGTCACTTATTGGGATAGTGTGTGTCTTAAGTTTTGAAACTACAGTTCCCACGATGCTCTGGGGGGGGAAAAGGTAGAAAGTCTTGGCGTCAGTGTGAGTAATGTCTGTGACACATGTTTGTTTAGTTGCCACGGAGAGAGTTCAGACAACATCTCCAGGTTCGTTTATGATAAGCACATTTGAGATAGCTATCACCTGAGATGTGTAGGGGAGAGCGGGGTTGGTAGTCACACTTTTTTTTACTTTCATTCAAATTTCTCATAAAGTGTATACTGAAAATATTCCCTCATAATGTGTAATGGAAACCTAAAGTGTCAGGTAGGAATAAAGTGGTCTTACTCTCCTTCAGCTGATTCTGTTCAAAAGATATGAACCATCAAATACGTCTCCATCGTGGGGTTGGTTGTCCCTGTGTTATTTTAAAGTGGAAAATCAAAAATGTAATCTTAGTAATGAATTTAAAATGCTTAGTTTCAATGAAATACAACAACCTAACACATCTCCTGCACCAAGGCAACATCAACAGGAAAAACCCTTCCTATATAAGTGCATTTTTTAAATCCTTGTATAACCATATTGTGTAGTTTCACCTCTCTGACTGCTCTGAGTGTCACATCTGGAGGAGTCTGGGAGTCTTGTTTATATACTTGACAAAATTACTGCTTGTTTTGCTGCCTAAAAAAGAAGAAAGAAGGGACTAAATATACCACACCATATGTAAATACCAACATGTGACAACCAACCCTGAAGAGACTGTGGCTAAAATACCCAACTGTGATTTTTTTTTGCTACCAGCCACATGATGTAGTCTAGTTAAACTATCGCTCTCTCTTCATACTTTTTAATGGCAATGATTGTTTTATTATGAACTCACTGAAGAGCTAAACATTAAACATCCTCTTACCTCATTACCTTCAAACTTACATCTCACTTAAATTCTGAAAATTTCAGGACCAACACTTTTTAACAGCGCCCTCTAGGGACTTAATGACTCTTACAACCAACCCCATTCTCCCCCACGTCACTGTTTTATTGTGTTTATGTAGCTTTTTAATGGATGATAGTATCAGAAATGTGCGTATATGTAATTCTAATGGTTGATGGTGTAGAAATGTGTGTATTGCGTTTCATTTTCTGTAGCCTGAATGTTATATTTTTGATTATATATCCATTTAGGGCTGGGCAATATATCAATATTGTGATATGACAATAGATATCGTCTTAGAATTTGGATATCATAATATCGGGATACGACATAAGTGTTGTCTTTTCCTGGTTTTAAAGGCTGCTTTACAGTAAAAAGATGTAATTTTGTGAACTTACCACTTTTATTTTTATTTATTTATTATTGTTTTACTTATCTGGGCATTATTTATTACTTAAACCTTTATTTATGCCCCCCTTTTATGCTGATTTTTGGTGCTGCAAACGGATTTTTATATGCAATGACAATAAATATCTATATATCTATATCCAAATTACTGATAATTATTCATCAAAAAATCTCAATGTGTAAATATATTTGTGAAAGCACCAACAGTCATCCCAATAATATATTGTTGTGATATCGATATCGAGGTATTTGTTAAAAAATATTGTGATATTTGATTTAATCTAAATATTGCCCAGCCCTATATCCATTCATTCTTGTATTTAAACATATTTAACAATATCAACATTATTGATTTCAATGTTTTTATTCTATATTGCTGATCTAATACTGATTGATTGACTTGCCCTTCATTCTAAGTTATTTATTTATTTATTACTGCCAAACCAAATTTCGTTGCATATGTTCTCATTCAATGACAATAAACTTCTTCTTTTTCTTATCTAATATTTACTGTGTCGTTTTTCTTTAACTATTTGGGCTCAATAAAAAAAATAAAAAAAATCAGTGTAAAATAAAAAACAACAGATTCTGCTTTTTACAGATTTCAGAGCCTTACCCTTGAACGCCTCACTGTGACCATCTCTGAGCTCACATCTCGCGATATTACACCACCCCCCTTACTCTACCCTACTGTCATCTCCACGCAAATCTCGCGTTGTTTGAAACACTGACGGCGGTTGGAAATGGAGTCAGAAGGGGGCGGGGTGCAGCAGCAGCAGCAGGAGGGAGCACAGAGATGTTTGGAGGCTTTTCCTTTTTTTTTTTTTTTAATATAAAATTATTTATTTAAATAAAAATGGCCGCCGTGGAGAGCGGAGAGGAGAGACTGTAAGTGAGGTTTTTTTTTTCTTACATTTTATCCTCCCTTTAAACCCCGCCGATGCCGCCGACGAGCTTTTTTCTGTCGTGTGTTTTTATCGAAGTAAAAGTGCGTTGGTTTCTGGCCCGGCCTGTCTCAGCGGAGCGGGGTTAGCGGGAATACGTCACCAACTTACTGCTAAGTCTGTACTTTAGCTGCAGGAGCGGACGTTAGCTGTAGCCCGTTCGAGCTCCCCCCGGGTGGGGAAGTCAGGGTCGGTGTTGCTGCTGCGATGTGTCCGTCATATAAACACCCCGAGCCTGAGCCCGAGCCGAGCCGAGCCCCCCCCCATCCAATCCAAAGTGACCGGTTCTGTTCCCACCCGCCTCCGTCAGACAGGCGGGAAGCTAACAGGCTGCTAGCTCGTTAGCCAAACACAGATCAGCGTGTTTTCATGGTGATGGTGATGGAAGAGCAGGCGGAGTGTTTTCTATCTGCTGCCCCCCCGCCTCCCACTACCACCTCAACCACAACCACCACCTTCCTCATTCACATGCACACATCCCGTTATATGCCCCCCCACCACACCCCCTCACTCTCATTAGCAGGGAGCTGCCCAGGTGCTGCTGAGCAAGGCAGCGTGTGTGTGTGTGTTTGTTTGTTTTTCAGGCAGGACTCGAGCCTGTGTCTCTGTGTGTACATTATATATATGTGTGTGTGTCTCTGTGTACGTTATACGTGTGTGCGTTTGTGTGTCTCTCTGTGTGTACATTATATATACGTGCGTGTGTGTGTTTGTGTGTGGCCCAGTTTCCTCTCAAGGCAGTGTGTGTGTGTGTGTGTGTGTGTGTGTGTTTTTAAGGAAAGGACTCACACCTGTGTTTTCTGTGTGTACATTATATATATATGTGTGTGTGTGTGTGTGTGAATGTGTAATTTACGTGTGTGTGTGTGTGTGTGTTTTTTTAAGGAAAGGACTCCAACCTGTGTGTCTGTGTGTACATTATATATTATATTCGCGTGTGTGTGTTTGTGTGTGTGTGTGGCCCAGTTTCCTCTCACACTGCTCACTTCCTGTTCCTGCTGCTTCACCTCCACCTGCAGCTTCATCATCATCACTATCATCATCATCATCATCACAACACATCTTAAGTCAGTTTGTATTTTGTGTTGTACAAATGTGCCTCAGGGGGCTTTTACGATCTCCTCTATCTTCTTGTGTAGGGTCTCGGACTGTCACCTGGATTTTATTATTTTTTTAATGCTGCTGAGCAAGGCTGTGTGTGTGTGTGTGTGTGTGTGTGTGTGTGTGTGTGTGTGTGTGTGTGCGTGCGTGTGTGTATTTAAGGCAGGACTCTGTGTCTCTGTGTACATGATATATTGGTGTGTGTTTGTGTTTGTATTTGTGGCCTAGTTTCCTCTCACACTGCTCACTTCCTGTTCCTGCTCCTTCACCTCCACCTCCACCTCCACCTGCAGCTTCATCATCACCATCATCATCACACACACACACACGGTTGTTCCCAATCTGAGGGTTGAGACCCCAGCGAGGGGTCACAGCATTAATGTGAGAGGTCGAGGAGAGATGAAGTACTTTATTAATGACTACAGCTACAGGCGATAAATTATCCTAATATAATAAAAACAGGACAGAAACCAGAACAAACATATTAATTTAACATAATAATATAAATTTTAAAAGAAAATTAATCTAGCAACTATTCTGATTATTGATTTATCATTTTAAGTATTTTCTTAGCAAGAGAAATGTTTAATATAATGTTTAATATACTGTAGTTGCAGCTTTTCGTGTGTGTTAAATTGCGGATTTTCTCAGTTTTATTTCACATTAATCTGAATATCTTAGTTTTTTTGGACTCTCACAAACTGAAATGCACATTTTTTGAATTGTATTTTCTGATTATTTAAATTTTAAGAAAAACAAAAAAGCCGATAATTGAATTAGATGAATAGATGGCAGTACAACAACAAGCTCAAAAGTGCAGCTTCTTGAAAGGTGCGAGATAAGAACAGGAAGTACTTCAATAACTACAACCACACAAGATAAATAGAGTATAATACACCGTTCATACACACACATATATATCTTTATATCTTTATATATTCACACCACCTCTGCCTTTTTTACATGTTTATACATAAATACGACTTACTCTAGTTACATGCAAACATATAAAATAAAAAGCAATAATAAGATAAAATCAACTAGTATTAAAGATATGATGAGATATTCCTCTGTGACTCCCACCAAGAGGAAATGTTCAATTATTCAAGTATTAAGAGCCCGACTTATAATATCTATAAATATATATATATATATATATGGGGCAGCTCATATTAACAGCCGATATTGACCTATTACAGATATATCTACAATATGGGACCCCTTTTTTTAAATTTAAGCTTTAATATAAGCATGTTTCTTTAGTTCCTGACCAGCTGAGAGCACCACAGACTGCTGATAGTTTTTAAAAAAGGACTTAAAACATTTATTTTATAGCAGAAACGTTGATTTTTAATTACCTTGCTTCTTTTATGCTCTTATTTTATAATGTTTTATGTTTTTATTGTTTATATTTATCCGTGTACCCTGTAGCATATGTATTATTAATATTATAATTATTATTAAATTCCACAATGAAGCTTTATTGTTTCATTGCACTGATGACGTCGTCTTATATAATAAAGTTTGTTCTGCTCTAAAATATCTTGACCTCTGTTACAAAACCACATTTTAGGGATTATTATGAAAAAATAAGAGTTCAGGATGTAGACGTAAACTCACTTTTCTTTTAGTGATAATCATTTAAATGTATTTTTCAAACGCTTGTGTCAAAGATACGGAGGTTTTATCGCTCAATAAATATCGGAATTTTTTTTATTCCCTAATATCGGCATCGGCCCCGCAAAAAAATCCAGTATCAGTCGGGGCTCCACTAGCATTCATGGTGAGGCTTAACTTTGCCTGTTAAACTTCTAATAATAATAATAATAATGATTATAGTTATCTTCTCATTAATTACAGGATTATTTGAACTCCTTCTGGCATCGAAAAATAAATTAAAAAGCTCATTATGGTTACAAGTCGATCTCCCACTAATAAACTAACGACTGTTTTCATCATCAGTTTAATCTGCAGAGTATTTTATTAATGACTCCATAAACTCTTCAGTCTGTTAAATGTAAGAAAATAAAGAAATATGACGTCTGTAAATCTAAAAAACACATGATGAGTTTACTTTAATAGAGAATATTTGGTGTTTTCTGCTTAAAAATAATATTATTATTACATTATATTATATTATTACGAATAACCCACTCATCAGAATTTATTTTAGATTCATTTTTTAACATTTATTGTCTTAGTTTTACTTTGTTGGGGGATAAAAAGTAAAAAAAACCCAAAAAACTGATAATCGAGCAGCGGCTGAAACAGTTAAATTAAAGATTTAAATAATTAATTGATTATTAAAAATAGCCGGTGGTTAATTTAACAGTTTGCGACTAAAATGATTAATCATACATATATATCATGATGATGAATTTTAACATGTCAGACATATTAATTGAGAGATTACGTACAATGTGAAGTCAGATCAACACTAATCGGATTTAATAAATAAACAGGATTTAGGCAGACGCAGCCTCGAGCTTATCAGTTAATCGACTTATAGTTTAAGCTTTTAAAACCATAAAAAAAACATATTTCATTATAAAAACTGTTTAAAAGCGTCCAAATAACAACATGAAATTAATATAAAATAAAGTCGTACTTTTACTTCCTTACAAAGTTCAACTCTTCCTCTTCCTGCTGCTCTGATGATATTTACACTCTTCAGTTTATTTGGATCAAAATGAAAAATCAACATTTAAACTGACACAAGATTAATAAACAACTTAAAATAAATAAATAAATAAATAAAATAACAGTAAATAACATTAATATTTGCAAAAGATGAGTTTAAATCATAATATTGTGTTTTTATATAAGTTTTATTTACACTTGAGGCAATTAAAAAGACAGAAAAAGCAAAATCATACAAATAAAAAATAAATAAAAATAAAAAGAGAAAAAAAATCATACAAATAAAAAATAATAAATAAAAAGAAAAAGAAAAAAAATCATACAAATAAAAAATAATAAATAAAAAGAAAAAGAAAAAAAATCATACAAATAAAAAATAAATAAGTAAATAAATAAACAATACAAAAAATGAATTAAAAGGAAAATAAGAACAAAAATTAAAATAATAATAATATTATTATATTTCCATAATGTATAAATAAGTGTGTTTCATTTAATGTTAATGAGAAAAAGTCATTAATTATTAATTATTAGAGCTTCTGACTGACGATGTGTTCGAGGGATGTAGGAATTCAGAATATACATCTGTTAAATGTCCTGAAAACGTCAAATCTAAATTTCTAAGATTAAGATAAAAACTGGACTGGATTTAAACCTTCCTGTCGTCCTCCCGGGTCAAATTGACCCCGTCTGTTTTGACTGTTCCTTCTTTCCTTCCTTCCTTCCTTCCTTCTTTCCTCACTCCCTCTTCATTTCCTTCATTCCTTCCTTCCTTCCTCCCTTCCTTCTTTCCTCACTCCCTCCTCATTTCCTTCATTCCTTCCTTCCTTCCTCCCTTCCTTCTTTCCACCCTCCCTCGTCATTTCCTTCATTCCTTCCTTCCTTCCCCACTTCCTCCTTCCCTCTGTCCTTCTTTCCTTTCTCCCTACCTCCTTCTTTCTTTCTTTCCTCCGTCCTTCTTTCCTTTTTTCCTATCCTCTCTTCCTCCTTCGTGTCCATCCTTCCTTCCCTCCTCCCTCCTTTCCTTCCTTCCTCCCTCCTTTCCTTCCCTCCTCCCTTCCTTCCTTGACTCGAGGACAACAGGAGGGTTAATTTTAAATATAAATATAATAAATCTGTGTTTTTTAGTCTCAGCGTCTTCTTTGTGAACTTTTAACCTCGTTCACATCGTTTCAGTCGGCAGCTCAACAACTTCTGGATCTCTCTCACACCCAAGTGACCTCGCTGACAGGAACCGGCTTCGGTGGAGTAAACAAAGACTTAAAAAAGAAAAAAGAGAAAAACCTTAAAAAAACTGTCTTTCACTCCTTTAACCTTCCTGTCGTCCTCCCGGGTCAAATTGACCCCGTTGGTTTTGACTGTTCCTTCTTTCCTCCCTTCCTTCCTTCCTTTCGTCTGTCCTTCCTTCCTCCTTTCCTTCCTTCTTCCTCCCTTCCGCCCTTCTTTCCTTCCTCCCTTCCGTCCTTCTTTCCTTCCTCTCTTCCTTTCCTCCTTCTACCTCCCTTTCTTTCCCCCTTCCCTTACTTCTTCCTCTATTCCTACCTCCTTCCCCTCCTTCTTCCTCCCTTCCTTCCTCCTTTCCTTCCTTCTTCCTCTATTCCTACCTCCTTTCCTTCCTCCTTTCCTCCCTTCCATCCTTCTTTTCTTCCTCCTTCCTCCCTTCCATCCTTCCTTCCTTCCTTCTTCCTCCCTTCATTTCCTCCTTCCCTTCCTTCTTCCTCCCTTCCTTTCCTCCTTCCCTTTCTCCTTCCTCCCTTCCTTCATTGACTCGAGGACAACAGGAGGGTTAAAACAACCTTTTAATAAAAAAAAAAAAAGTAAAAACACGTCTTAACGAGTGCTGCACGATTAATCTCATCACAAAAAGAGACATTTAAATTTAATTTGACACTTAACAGACTGAACTGTGTAGTCAGTGAAACGTGTTTATGGTCACATGACTCATCGGTGAGCAGCTAACGAGCAGTCGACGCTGAACTGGTGAATAAATGGTGATAATTTGGATTTAGGCGCATCGACGTCGAGCAGAAAGAGGAAGTCTGTAAAACTATCTGACATGAAAATCTCTCTTTACGTCGCCTAGCAACACAACAAATTTATATCAGCAGCTTTAACAGCACAATAAATAAAAATGTGTCGCAGTGAAACGCTAACTACTAATAACTAATAAAGAGAAAGCTTATGACCAGCCTGTAAACAACTAACTAATAAAGGAGTATTTTATTTTGAAAGGCACACAGCGTAAGTCAGTGTTCACATTTGTATTGTTAGCATTTAGCATTAGCCTGTCGAGACGTTCGTTTACTCATAAATACGAAGAGTAAAAAATTTACTGTTTGACTTTTGAGTCGTTTGAAATCTTTGTAATGTTGCTTTAAAGTTGTGTTCAAGCGCAGGTGGAAAAAGTCCGACATCTGGGCTTTGAGCTTTGAGCACATTCATTGTTGTTGAAGTTTGGAATGTGTCTTCTTTTTCTCCCACGCTCTTTGGTAGCTCCTGAATGCAGCACGAGGTCTGGGCATTAATCCAGTGGATGAATGATTAAACAGAGAGGAGTCTTCTTTCTTTAGATTTATAAAAAAACCCTGTTTATTTAATGGAAGAATTTAAATTATTAAATTATTAACTGGATGCAAAGACACATAAAAAGCAGAATATGAAGCTAAATAATAAAACTCAAAGCTTTTAAGAGTTTCAACCACATTTCTCAGTCTTCTTTCAGGTGTCGTCACGTGAATTATTTTTCTTTTCTTTTACACTTTATATTTAATCTCTAAATGCTTCTGTTAATTTATGTTTAAGTCTGTCGCATTTAAACAAATAAAAAGAAAAAAGACGTAAATACTAAAATATTAAAATACTAATCCTCCTCAAGACGTTAGAATCACAGAATAAACCCGGATGACTTAAACACTCGTTACATGGATTTAAATAATGAATAATAGAAACTGTATTTGTTTATTGTTTATTGCTCATTTGTTTGTTTTCTTCATCTTCACGTCTCTAAAAAAAATTACTCAAATTTAAAAATCACTTCTTGTATCTAACGTCAGGCGTAGATACTGCTGAATTTTAAAGGGACACAAAAGGTTGGAAATAGGCATGAGATGATAACCGTGTTCAAGGTATACCCTTTCCTTCCTCCCTCCTTCTTTCCTTCCCTCCCTCCTTCCTTCTCTCTTTCTTTCCTCCCTTGTAGTGGAGTAGAAAGTACAATATTTCCCATATTGTACTTTCTACTCCACTACATTTATTTGACAGCTTTAGTTACTTTTCAGATGAAGATTTAACACAATGGATAATATAACAAGCTTTTAAAATACAACACATTGTTAAAGATGAAACCAAACAGCAATGTGTAGTCGGCTCACATTTCAGACGTCTATGAGTTGTTAACAGCTCCACCAAATACCGTATTTTTCGGACTACCGGACTAAGACGCATTAAGCGAAACAAAACGTGTCAGATAAATCGAACTTTATTCATCTTCAGTGTCTGAGTGTAACAGCTGGGCGATTTCGGCATCAAGCATGCCCGGATCCCTCTCGTCATTACCCGAGTCAGTCTCGTTGCTGTTACCGGTACTTGGCTGTTGTTCAGTGATGATTCCGGCCTTCATGAAAGCTCGGACGACACTTGAGACAGATACCTTAGCCCAGGCATCCACGATCCATTGGCAGATAGTGGCGTAACTCGCCCGGCGTTGCCTCCAGGCGGGGAGTACCTATCCTCTGAAAAGAAGCCAATGCGGAAGTAACTTAGAGCTGCATTCTATCAAAAGGCCACCAGGGGGCGACCGTCTCTATACAAGTCAATGGAGAATTCACCAACTTCTCACTTGATTTCTAACCTCAGTAAACGTTTTCAAAATGTGTTTATGGTCTCAATCGCTAGTTTAAAGCCTTCTTCAATGCAGTATGATGTTCATTTGGGACATTTTGGCCTCCCTGATTTTATATTTGACGATAAAGCAGGCTACGTGGCTCCGCCGTTAGTCCCGCCCATACTTCCGTCCATGACTCCGCCTCATGCCCATATAAGTAGAATCCGTGTTTTTATTTTTCCCAGCATGCACCTGAAATTTTCAAGATGGCGCTGCCTAGATTCGAAACTATTGGCTTCCGAGCAGCAGTCCACAAACCAATGGGTGACGTCACGGATGTTACGTCCATTTCTTATATACAGTCTATGGTTGCCTCCCTGTCTTGGTGAATGTGTGTTCGCCTTCTGTCATCCACTGCTCCCACGCAGCTCGCAATTTAACTCTGAACTCCGCGCGGCTCCTGACTACGGCAGCCGTAATGCGTAATTTTGACCGATTTTTGAGCGCCGTGTACCACATAAAATCGGTTCGAGGTCAGTAAGCACAACCAGAATTAATATATAAGGCGCACTGTCGATTATTGAGAAAATTAAATGATTTTAAGTGCGCCTTATAGTCCGAAAAATACGGTAGTGATTTTTCCCTCTAAACTTCTCACATGCTTTCATTTCAATAAATGTTCAAATGATCCAATATTTCAGCAAAAATCAAAGATTAGAGGAAAAGTCCAAAAACTGAAAAACACATTTGTGTATCAGAACTTTGTGTTTTCTTCTTTCCTCTCCCATTAATCATCTCACCAGCCCTCACATTTATCTGATGACCCTTTGGAGGGGCCCCACCCCTAGGTTGGGAACCACTGGACTAAACTAGCTAACTGTATATAAAGTAGCGTAAACTAGCTAACTGTATATAAAGTAGTATAAACTAGCTAACTGTATATAAAGTAGTGTAAACTAGCTAACTGTATATAAAGTAGTATAAACTAGCTAACTGTATATAAAGTAGTATAAACTAGCTAACTGTATATAAAGTAGTATAAACTAAAAACACAGATCTTTCTTTTCTTCTTTCTCTCCCATTAATCATCTCACCTCTCCTCACATTTATCTGCTTCGTCTTAATGTCAATACACCAAAAAAAAAGAAGTCTCACGTATCTGCTTAACCTCCAGAGGTCAAAGGTCAAGATCTGATTCACAATCTTATCGATGTAAAAATTAAACTCTCTCTCTCCGCAGCTCTTTGTCCTGTTAACCCTTTATAGGACCCTCATTGAAAGGAAGGGAGGAAGGAAGGAAGGATGGAAGGAAGGAAGGAAGGAAGGAGGGAGGAAAGAAAGAGAGACGGAGGGAGGGAGGAAGGGAAGAAAGAAGGAAGGAAGGAAGAAGAAATGGGAGATGGAGGAAGGAAAGAAGGAAGGGAGGAGAGAAGGAGAGAGGGAGGAAGGACAGAAGGAAGTAAGGAAAGGAAGGACGGAGGAAGGAAAGAAGGAAGGAAGGAAGGAGAAAGGAAAGAAGAAAGGGAGGAGAGAAGGAGGGAGGGAGGGAGGAAGGACAGATGGAAGGAAGGAAGGACGGAGGAAATAAGGAACGAGAGAGGGAGAAAGGAAAAGAGGAAGGGAAGAAAGAAGGCAGGGAGGAAGGAAAGGAAGGAAGGAAGGAAGGAAGGAAGGATATTTTGGGATATTTACAGAAGTTACCAAATATAGTTATTTGCCCAATAAAGGGTTAAAGGGTCAGTTCACTCAAATTACAAAAAACCTCTTTTATCCAGAGGCCTCTAACTGGTATTTAACCACACAGTGTGATAGTATCTCATCTGATAGCTTCTGCCTCCACATTAATACGGTGGAAGTGAAAGAGATTTCATTTCAAAGCTCAAAACTCAACACAGTTATTTATTTATTTATTTATTTATTATTTCCTTTTAAACAACGTCTCACCACAGCAGAAACAAGAATAATTGAACCCCTACGTCATGGGAGTCAAACTCATTTTCATTCAAGGGCCACATACTGCCCAATTTAATCTCATGTGGGCCGGATCATTAAAGAGATGGAAGGAAGGAAGGAAGGAGGAGAAGGAAGGAAGGAAGGAAGGAAAAGAAGACATAAAGGAAGGAAAGAAAGAAAGAAAAGAAGTCATGAAAGAAGGAAGGAAGGAAGGAAAAGAAGGAGGAGAAGACGGGAATGAAAGAAGGAAGGATGGAAGGAAGAAAAAGAATACATGAAAGAAGGATGGAAGGAAGGAAGGAAATATGGAAAGAAAGAAGGAAAGAAAAGAAGACATGAAAGAAGGAAGGAAGGACAGATGGAAGGAAAGAAAGAAGGAAGAAAAAGAAGACAAGGAAGGAAGGAAGAAAAAGAAGACATGAAAGGAGGAAGGAAAGAAAAGAAGACATGAAAGAAGGAAGGAAGGAAGGACAGATGGAAGGAAAGAAGGAAGGAAGAAAAAGAAGGAGGAGAAGGAAGAGAAGACGGGAATGAAAGAAGGAAGGAAAGAAAAGAAGACATGAAAGAAGGAAGGAAGGATATATGGAAGGAAAGAAGACAAGAAGGAAGGAAAGAAAAGAAGGAAGGAAGGAAAGAAGGATAGAGAAAAAGAAGACAGGAAGGAAGGACATATGGAAGGAAAGAAAGAAAAGAAGACATGAAAGAAGGAAGGAAAGTGGGCCGGATTGGACCCCTCAGCGGGCCGGATCTGGCCCACTGGCCACATGTTTGACATCCCTGCCCTACATTGATATTAGTGCTGAAATTATTAATTGATCATCAGATTAGTTAATATAACAATATAATATAAAATACAGCCGTGTCACTTTAAGTGCAGTGGGACGTTTCAGTTTCTAATCGGTGTCTAAAAATAATAAATTAGGAGTAACAGAAACAGTGTCGGTGTTCTTTTATCCTTTCTTTTCTTTTCTTTTCTTTTTTTCAGACATCAGCTGTCTCTGTAGTGAGTCTGTCTCTTGGTGTTGCAAACATCACTTCCTGTTTATAAGCAGAACGTGTATCGGGGCCTCCTGCTGGTTTCTCTAGCGTTGAAACCCCCTCTCAGACCGTCTGTCGCTGCAGGCTCACATGACAGCCGAGGTGTGAAGTTTAAAGCAGAATCAGGAGAGGAACAGCTGGAGCACGCACGTCCGTTTTTAGACTGATCTGTCCTCCAGGAGGCCGCAGACTTCACATTACTCCTAAAATCAAGTTTTAAAAGATTCAAAGTGCTGCAGATTATTAACCCGTCGTGTTATTGATTAGTCTGCTTCAGTGTTTTAAAGTTAAAGTTTAAAGATATCATCACAGGGTCATGTGGCTCAGAGCTGATGAGGAGTGAAAAGCTCTTCCTGTTGGTGGTGCGTTCAGGGACGCTGTCAGTGTGTGTAAATTTCAAACTCGGTGCAGCTGCTTCATAATAAAAGCTTCACTCTACTTCTGGCAAACTGATTTATACACTGTTTTGGTTTGTTACTCACCTGCAGTCACAGTTTCAGCCTTTTAGCTCACTTTTAAACATTCTCTCAGTTGTTCACATGAGAAAAATATCCCATTTCCCATTTATTATATAGAGGTCGGCGGCCCTCCATAGTCTAATTTGTGCCGCTAGGTAGAAAAAGATATTTACTGAAAAATGTTCCTTAGTAATGAACTAGTATAATCACTTCTGCTTTTTTTGTTTCGGAGCTGAAATACGAGCGTTAGTCTTTTTTTGATAGTTTGTTTAGAACATTTATGAACTGGTGTAATTTCTGTCTTTATTGCACAATTTTTTTTTACATATCTAACCTCTTCATTTTTCTCTCAGAGTGCACCAGAATGATGCATGTGACTTAAAAATGTACAAAATGTTCTCCCAGCGGAGCCCAAACCCCCTTAGAGAGTCAGACTGAGGTCCAACCACCATAGACCCTCAGAAGTCTCTATATATGTTATAATAAAAGTTAACATAATATTACCTTCTAGAGCCCCGACTGATATATCAGTCAGCCGATATTGACGGTTTCAGTTGTCCAATATGTGCCAATATTTTTAAATAAGGTTATACAGGCAGCAATCGGGTATATTTGATCCTTTTTCTTAATTTAAGCTCAGTATATGTACAATTTTTTTGTTCTGTGAGTGTTTTTTTTTAAATTCATAGCTAATTATTAGGGCTGGGCCGATATGCTTTTGTGCCGAATCGATTCTCTAACGATTTTTGGGTCCCGATTTGATTTAAATTGCGATTCTGATTAAACAAGTGTTGCGATTTTATATTTCAATTATTGTGATTTTCTTTCCTTAAACAAGAACAGGTTGAACCAAACACTTGATAATACATCATAAGTCATATTTACATTAAAACAATAAACACATCTCATCAGTTTGTGAGATTTATTTTTAAAACTGTGAACCTGCCCTCACAAAAAACATTCTCATCCAACAACATCTTATCAAAAAATGTTTTTAAAATAAATAAATAACTAAAAATCGCCAGAAATAATTAAAAATGTTTTGGCCCAGCCCTACTAATTATAATTATTAAATTCCCAGTGAACTGAAGTTGACTGTTTTATTGCACTGTTGTCATTTTATACAATAACGTTCATTGTCAAACTGTAAAATATCACGACTCCATTACCCGTCTTTGCCACATTTATTCTGTACATTATCAACCAATATATTGCTCCTTGATATCAGTATCGGCATCGGCCCCTAAACTCCAGTATCAGTCGGCCCCCTTACCTTCACACTGCGACACACCTGACCGATCTCTACGTAACGTCGATGTTATTGATGGATTTTAGAAAACTTACAGAAGTCGATGTCGTCTTGTCTCCACAGAGAGGAGGGTCAAGAGGGCGAGGAGGAGGAGGAACCTGTCGACCCCCAGCCTCCCGCCAGAGAGAGAGCCAGGTCACACAGTAAGACCAAGAAGGCTCGCAGGGAACGTCGCCATGCCGACCAGGGGGCGGAGAGCACCGCCTCCACAGCAGCCGGCCCGCAGGCGGAGGTGGAGGCACAGAGCCAGGTAAGGAAAGGTGGAGCGGACGGCTTTAACTGCAGGAAGGAGGAGGTGTGGATTTTTTTACATGGATGTTTTTTAGGAGATGTTGGGGCGCCGCCACTCACACATCAACCGATTTTTCCCGGTGGTCACTTGCGGTATTGCAGGGGGTCAAAAAGCATTTTACCCATAAACCACCATTGTAAAAGGGATATCTGTAAACCGCGAACTGCAGACAAGCTCAATTATGACTTCTTTTTTTTATGTAATTTTTTTAGGGAGGTATTTATTTTGCCTTTATTAGTAAGTTAGTGCCAGAGGCAGATGGGAAACAAAGGGAGATCCTAATTCGAACCAGGGACGTTGCGTGTATATATATGGCATACACTGTAATCACTCGTCTGCCAATGCGCTCCAATTATGACTCTTTTTATTATTGGTTTTTAATCTATGGAGGTTTTATATTTCTAAAACTTTTCTAAAGCCGAGAAAAGCAATTTAAAAATCAGTGACGTCATCACAATGTAAAGTCTGTGGGCCGATCTGGACCTCATGGGCGGAGCCAGTGTAGGAAATACTACTGAGCATGTGCAGTGGGCCACATAACATGAAAGCAAACCAGGAAGCTAGAAACTTTTTTTGCCATTTGCGCCAGCCGAGCAATTCTTATCGGACTGAATGAGAGCCAGTTTTTGTCCGATATCCATCTCTTATGATACATCCATGATTCTTTATCCCATATCAAACATTGTACTCCTTATTTAACGTGTTGGAGATGAGAAGCTGGTTTGATGTTGTTCCCTCTCTGCAGGGTTCGGAGCCAGTGGCCGGCCCGTCGGAGCCAGGGTCAGAGTCAGCGGCCGGCAGTGAGTCTGCGGGTTCTCCCAGGCAGCGGCGCTCCATCATTCGGGACCGCGGGCCACTGTACGATGACCCGTCGCTGCCTGAAGGCTGGACCCGCAAACTCAAGCAGAGGAAATCCGGACGCTCAGCGGGGAAGTTCGATGTCTACCTGATCAAGTGAGCCACTCCCCCACCTGCTACTCTGATGGTCTCCGTAAGTAAAAACTGTATTAACGATGATGTTTTATTGTCACTCTCTTTCTTCTTTAGCTCTGAGGGAAAGGCGTTTCGTTCCAAGGTGGAGCTCATCGCCTACTTCCAGAAGGTTGGGGACACGACCACTGACCCCAACGATTTTGATTTCACTGTTACCGGACGTGGAAGCCCCTCCCGACGTGAGAAGCGGCCCCCGAAGAAACCAAAAGTGGTTAAACCATCGGGGCGAGGCCGCGGCAGGCCTAAAGGTACACAACCACTTACACAACAAAATGTAACTGTCATTACATTGTCAGTAGTTTTTTAATTTAAAGGTATACTACGCAGGATTGTCCTAAAAAGCAATGTATAGACTCACTTATATATAGAATCACTAGACGTGTGTGGTGGTGTATTTATCTGCAGAGAGTCTGTATTTTCTTATTTCCTTCTCATTTGATGTGTTCAGGACTCTTGAGAGCATCAACCTTTTGGGCAGTGGGTTTGTAGCCTCCAGCCAATAACAGAGCACAGGTGTGAGGTCAGAACGAAGCCCCCAGGAAGAGCGCTGAGCTTTGAAGCCAATTCGACTTAGTGGCCAAACTGTGTAACTACAACATCAAGTGCTATTGGGCCCATAAAGACTTTTTTCCATAGACCTTTATTGTGAAAGAGACGGTAGTAAATCCACAGATATGTTTTTCTGAGTGTTGCAACCTTTCTGAAATTACTTTTTTTTAATTACCAGATTCTTTTTTTTTTTTTTTTAGATTTTTTCGGCTAGATAGACAGGAAACAGGAGAGAGAGGGGGGATGACATGCAGCAAAGGACCTCTGGCCGGGATTCGAACCGGGGTCTGCTGCATATGTGGCATGTGTTCTAACCACTGGACTACCTGCACGCCTTTATTATCAGAATTTGATGAGTCGCACAGTTATAACAGTTTATCCTCATTGAAGTTTGCCGAAGTGCTAAACTAGAAATAGTCGGCTTGGCTAGCTTAAGTCGCTAGTGCGCTTGCTCTATTGGCCCAACGATGCAAAAAGGGAAGAACTTTTTTTGGCTTCATGCGCCGCTGAGCAGTTTTCATAGGAATGACGTTGACCCCACCTCTGACGCTGGATCCAGTTCTCTTCATACATCCATGGTCGAGACTCGTAGCGTAGCAACCAGGTTACATCACTGTCAAACTCCAACTGACAAATCCTGCATAGTACACCTTTAAACTCAAAAATTAGCAGCGTTCACTTGTGTGTCTTGTTTTCTTTAGTGTTTTTCTTTTTTGTATATGTGTTTATGTTTCTTTGTGTTTAGGCAGCGGAAAGATGCGCCAGGCAACGGAGGGCGTGGCCATGAAGCGTGTGGTTGAGAAAACTCCGGGCAAACTGTTGGTCAAGATGCCCTTCAGCAAGGCAGAGTCCACCACTGGTACCGCCTCCACTGCCTCAAAGGTATGTTCAACCCGTCGTTCAGATGACTGCAGCTGTAAAAGTCCCGGGAGATTGTCTTTCAGGGGGCGGTTCCTGCTCTGGAGACACGTGCCAACGGTCACAGCCCCGTAAAATTACCCAGAAGTTCCTGCAGTGGAGACGGCCCTATAATTGAAAAGAGTCCCTTCTTGTTGAAAGATGCCAGTCGAGATGATTTGGGCATCTGATATCCCTGTGGGGGCAGGGTGGAGGACAAAATAAAATCCCTTTTTGCTCAGATCAGGGAGAACAGGTTAATAAAGAGAAACCCTGAAGCTTGATATTTTGGGTACTAGCTGCCACCGAAACGTCACTCAGATGACCCTACTTTGTGTGATAAAAACAGTTATTAACAAAATTACCCCACATTAGGAGAAGTAACGCTATACACTATAATTAACTGTGGAGAATCTTACCAGAGAGAAGCTGGGGGTTTTTTTTACACTCACTTCAAACCAGCCAGTTTTTTCCGGCTTTGGTTTCGTAGAGGAACTGAAGGTTAAAACGTTTGGTGGTTACTTCTGAAGGCAGACCCGAAAATGTCATGGCAATTATAATTACTGCTGATTAAAATTTTAAAAATGCCGATGCTAATGCTACTTCTTGATGTGGTAATTCCCCTGCAGGTGGTGTCTCCTGCCCAGGTGGCCACCAAGTCCCGTCCTGGCAGGAAGAGGAAATCAGAACAAGAACTTCCGGCTCCACCACAGACCACCCCCAAGAAACGGGGCAGGAAACCAGCCTCCGCCACAGCAGCATCGACTGTTGCCGTGGCATCCTCCTCTGCAGCATCGACCTCCGGTAGCTCATCAGTGGGGAGCTACGCTGCAGCCGCCATCTTGGCCGCCGAGGCCAAACGGAGAGCGGCCAAGGAGTCTTCCACCAAACCTGTCGTCCAGGAAACAGCCCTGCCAATCAAAAAACGCAAAACCAGAGAGACAATAGAGGAGATGGAGAGCGTTCAGACTCCAGCAGCTACAACGACAACTGAGACTGTAAGGAGGTCTAGTGCAGGTGGGGGGGAGGGAAGTACGGGGGAAGGAGCACCACCAACCTCAGAGCTTCAGTCCGCCCCTTCCGAGCAGAGCCAGTCACAATCACAGAAGCAGCCTACTGGTTCAGAGGAAAGTCAATCACATGGACACAAAGCGCATAAAGGGAGGAAGCACAAGGAGAAATCGGGGATCGCAGCCGGAGACGGAGGAAGCAAAGGAGAGGACGTAGGTGAAGATGGAGGTGAAAAGGAAGGAGGAGAAGGAGGAGGAGGAGGAGGAGGAGGAGCAGCAGCAGCAGGAGGAGGAGGAGGAGGAGGAGGAAGGAGTAGCAGCAGCAGCAGCAGTAGCATTAGTCCGTCAAAAAGCCACAAACGGAAGGACCGGCCACCTCATAAACACCACCACCATCACCACCATCATCATCATCATCATCGACACCAACAGTCTTCTGCCTCCACATTGGATCAGCCACCTCCTCCTCCTCCTCCACCTCCTCCTCCTCCTCCTCCTCCACCTCCTCCTCCTGCTTCCTCCAGCCAGGCCAGACCTGAAGTAGAGCCGCAGACTACACCGTTACACCCCACCACCACCACCACCACCCAACAATCCCAGCACACCCAGCAAGCTCCTCCCACTCCCAAATCCCAATCCAAGTCTGCGTCTCAGTCCCTGTCTGAGCCTCGGCATCCTCCGCCTCAACCACGCCACCCGCCCCAACCCCGTCCCCAACCGCAGTCCCCCAGTCAGCCTCAAGCCCAGCCTCGATACCCAGCGCCCCAGTCCTCTCCTACCAAGCATACCCAACCACAGCTACGGCCCCAACAACCCCAGTCCCAAACCCACAGTCAGCACCAGGCCTACCCCCAAAAAGCTCAATCACAGCCTGTCCAAACCCATCAAACCCAGCATGCTCCACCTCAGTCACACCGTTCTCAGTCCCCATCCATCTCGCACGTCCATCCGCCCCAGACGAGGCATCAACATCCGCAAACCCAGTCCGCCACAGCACTCCAACCTCAGACCCAGCCCAGGCACCCGTCTCAACCGCAAACTCAGCTCAAACAACAGTCTCAACCGCAACCCCGGCAGTCGATGCAGCCTCAAATCCAACCCACAGCCAGGACCCCAGCCCAACCTCAGACTCCACCACAGTCCAGAACCCCAGCGCAATCTCAGCCTCAACTCCAGTCCAGAACCCCTGTCCAAACTCAACCTCAACCACAGTCCAGGTCCCAATCCCAAACTCAGCCTCCAACCCAGTCCAGGACCCCAACCCAACCTCAGCCTCACCTGCAATCCAGGCATCAAGCACAGCCTCAACCGCAGACAAGGCACCCTTCGCAACACCAACTTCAGACTCAATACAGACCACAACCCAGACAGTCTCTCTCCCAACCTAGACCACCCCAGTCCCAAGCACAACCACACTTTCAGCGGATTCAAACACAGCCGCGGCCCCAGCCCCACTCACAGCTCGCCAGGTCCCACCTGCAGCATCTCTCGCCACACCGACCGTCTCTCAGCCTAAGTAGATCCAATCCGGTCCCGTCTCAGCAGAACCAGAGCGAACAGCCCCAAGACCTGAGCACCACGCGGCCCGGCCGAGGAAGCCTGCTGCCGAGCCGGGAAGTCAGCGCGGAGGGAAGAGGGGGGCTGGCGGTGGCATCATCGGAAAGCAGAGAGATTTTAGGAGGAGAAAGAGGGTCGAACAGCACCTCAAGACCTCCCGGCTCAATGGCTTCTGGTCCTCCAGGAGGAACCGGGGCCGGAGTTGGTCTTGTGCCGGGGGCGGAGGGCCGGGCCAGACTCCGGGCGGAGGCAGAGGCAGCAGGTGAGGGCAGGGAGCTCAGAGACATCGTCCCCCAGTCCGCTGTTCCCTGCCCCAGCCGTGAAGAGACCGTAGAGTCACGGACTGCCGTCAGCGAGAGAGTCAGCTGATTGGTCGGGCTTGATGAGCAGGCTGACTGATCGGTGGACTGACTGAGTCAGCACCAGGTGGAAGAGGAGTGTGACTGGGCTGTCCATGGAGGATTCATGTTTTTACACTGTTTTCAGATAGAAGGATAGCGTCACACAGCTGGTAGGACGTTCTCAGATTCTACTCCGTTTGATTCTGTCTGGAGACTCTGTAAAGTTGTGGATTTGAGAGCCGAAGCTGGCGCCGAGGGACAGCGGAAGAGAAGAACGGATAGTGTCTTTTTATAGGAAAAACAAAACGAAAAGGAAAAATCGATACAAAAAAAAAAAAAAAAAAAAAAAAAGTGTGTGTGTATATATAATCAAAAGGCAGCTGTTGTGTCCCGCTAGTCTCCATGGGGAGGGGGGGGAGGGGAGTAGTTTGGAACTAAAAACCAACGCTTAACAACACATTACTCTGAACGAAACGTTGCTTCCGGAATATAACCAGTTTTTTTTATTTCGTATTTTGATAGTTTATTGTTTTTTGTCTCCGTTATACAGCTTTAAACTCTGATATTATTGACTGACAGTCCCTTATTCATTGCTGTGCTGCTGACTGACAGTCCCTTATTTAAAGTCTCTGCTCTCGACTGACGGTCTCTTACTAAAAAACTCCTCTTATTGACTGACACTCCCTTACGGAAAGCCTCAGAGGTGATGTGGGGCGGTGGTTTGCACCTTAAACTGGTTTCTTAGAAATCTCACTTCTTGTTTTTTTTTTCCTCCTTATTTTTCCATTAAAACCCACAATAAATTAAAAAAAGGAGGGTCGTAGTGTTTTCCATTCACTTCCAGACTGCCCCCTTACAGGTAGCGAATCTGATTTATGGTAGTTGTTGTTTTTTTTTTTTTTAAATCAAATTCACTCCACACAGACCTCATCCGCAAGTCTTTAAGTACTATTTTACACATTTGAACAACTTGAAGTGTTCTTGATTCCTCTTCAAAGACACTAAAACAGCCTAAAATAAAAAAAACAAATAACGGACGAGTCAGATAAGTTTGATGAGAGAAAAAAAACCTCCAGAAGTCCTCATTCGTTTTTTCAAGTGTTTCTAAAAAGCAGCGAGTTCTTCCAGGTTAGAGATTCTTCCATTCTGGTCTGCATTGAATCTGTTTGTTTTGGTAGTCTTTTTGTTTCCAAAGGAAGCGCATTTTAATATCAAACCAAACCCACTTTTACGGTAGCTTTATTTTAGTTTCAGTCTTAATGAAAGAGTGGGAAAACGGACTCATTTTTATTGTGTCTTCGTGTTGAATGTCTGGAACAGTTTGCACTCCTCCAGTTTGTACAATCAACCGCCTGCATGTCGCTCGGAGACCCTTGCAGGCCTTCAAACCCGGAGCTGCACATACGCAGAGGTTCGACCTCGCTGGGGTTGTTTTTTTGTTTTTTTTAATTATTATTACTGTCGGCCATGTTGGTGAGGATGTTCTGCAGGAAGGGAAAAGGAAAAAAAACCCTGACAGAGGTCCAGTTCAGCTTCACGTGGGTTTCGATTTGCTGGAAACGGCAACACAAAACTATTCAGTGAGCAGAAAACTAAACTTTAGTCCGTATGTCAAGATTTGAGAGCTTCCAGGAGAGATGTTTGAACTCTCATCTTTCAAATACACAGTCAACGTGATAATGAAGAGCAAGTATCATGAGGAAAATAATTGGAGCGAGAGAGAGAGAGAGAGAGAGAGGGGAAGAAAATGGCTTCTTTGTGCTCTTGAATTGATGTCAAGTTACAGTAACAGCAGAGCTTCGATCACCGAGTGTCAAAGTATCATCACGTGACACTCTAATCGATATTTATCTATCACCCATATCACAAACATTACCTTTTTCAGGGCTGAGTGTCGAGAAATTTGGCTCTCCATTTCAACATAGGCAGTCCAGTGATGCAATACCCCCAGAAATCCATTGATCTGTCACTCAAACTGGACTTACCTAGATCATACTTCCTGTCTTATCTTATTATCTGTACCTTAAATAACCCTCCGCATCATTTCAACGCAGGACTTATTCAGTCTGAATGTTAGCAGCTGCCCAACAGATGCTATATGTGAGATCAGATACTGTCAGCAATATCGTTTTTGTTGATTTTCAGATGTACAGATTATTATTCAGGCAGTATTAGCATTAGCATTAGCCCCCCTCATTCTCCACCACATTGACACCTGACGGACTCTGTGTGAAAACTCTTAAAATTTAAGGTACTAACAACAAGTCTTTGAGGTACAAAGTGTTCACACGTAGTCCCAACTGTTGGGTTATTCTGCCTTTTAATCAAGTATTTTTAAGTTTTTAGTACTTCTTGGTACTTTACATGACATTTAGGATCGCCTCTGTAGGATGGAGCGTGTGTACGGAGGGAGAGATTTCTTTAGATTAATCATTTATTCACAAATACTCAAGACAGTTCTCCGCTGCTTAAGTTAAATCAGTTTTTTATTTTGTGTTGTCCAAATATCACAAAGTACAAATGTGCCTCAGGGGGCTTTACGATCTGCACAGCAATATAAACATCCTCCTCCATCTGTCTTGTTTAGGGTCGCTGCGAAGTAGCTAAAGAAACTTCATTAAATCATGTAATTTTTAAATGTGAAACGTCTCATTCAGACTGTCACCTGTATTTTTTTTATTTTTTTTAAGAAATTATGTTTTAAGGCATTTTTTGCTTTGTTAGATATAGCGGAGAGAGACAGGAAGGATTACATGTAGAGAAAAGAGACGACATGTAGCGAAGACTGCTGCGATAACTAAACTAAAGATTTTAATGTCGACTTGTACACGTATATCACCCCTTCTGACAGCAGGGGGCGATATTCGGCAATTTAGACAGAACTCAGTCGAACTTTATTTAACATTAGATGTAAAGCAGGCACGTCGAACCTATTCCATAAAAGGGTCTTAATGTGTCTGCTTGTTGGGATTGAAACCCTTCAGGCACATTATGGGCCTTTATGAAATAGGTTCGACATGCCCTGACGTAAAGGGAGCAAGCCTAAATTATCAATTACGCTTAAAAAACAAGCCCTAAAAACAACAACCTGCAATTAAAGATATTTAAATATAAGTGACTTTACAGAAAAATAAGAAAAAGTCGCTTATAACAAGCAGACAGAGCAGTGATTCTTCTTCTACTGCCTTTAGCTCAGAGGCTCCACCTGGTGGTCAAACTGTGTAACGCATCCACAAAGATCAGATGCTGCTGAAAAGTTTCTGCTCTCAAGTCTGAAAAACAACAACCTGCAATTACAGATATTTAAATATAAGCGACTATACAGAAAAATAAGAAAAAGTCGCTTATAACAAGCAGACCGAGCAGTTATTCTTCTTCTACTGCGTTCAGCTCAAAGGCTCCACCTGGTGGTCAAACTGTGTAACGCATCCACAAAGATCCCCAAAAAACAACAACCTGCAATTACAGATATTTAAATATAAATGACTTTACAGAAAAATAAGAAAAGGCTTCTCCTACTGCCTCTAGCTCAAAGGCTCCACCTGGTGGTCAAACTGTGTAACGCATCCACAAAGATCAGGCCTGCATTTCGTACTGGACTGTGACCCTTACAGCTTGAAAAAAACCAATAAACCAAATCATGAAATTAAGCCGCAACATTTCATATGAATCATCTCTGAGCTCTCAGATCTGAACCTACAGATGCTGCTGAAAAGTTTCTGCTCACTCTTTGGTTTTGACATCAGTAAACTTCTGTGTTTGTACCTTCATGTTCTCATCACTCCTGACAGGTGGGAGGGGGGGGGGGGGGGGGGGGGGTTAAATGAGGGGGGGGGTGGGGGGCTCCAGCACCTTAGCAACTATGTTGGAAAAATTGAGCTTTTCACCCCTTAAATAAGTAAAATAAACCGAATGAATGTCTTCACCCTGGATTTAAAAAAAAATATGTGCCTCGAATAGACTTTTGTCCGCAATGTCACTTTTCTGTCGCTTCACGGTGACGTCACGCAGGTGTCGGCGTCTCTCACCTGAGGCTGAACGCGGCCTTCGACCTCTGCGTACGTGCTGCTCCGCCTGCCGCCCAGTCTGCTCAGTGCGGTTAGCCTGTTAGCATGCTGTCACTCTGCAGCAGCAGACTCCTGGTCTGAAATCAAACGTCCCTCTGTGAACCGACTCACAACACAGGACTCGATCCCGGCACAAACTACAGTAACCAGCCACCATATTGCATGTTCCAGAGTTTAGTGCCTATAATATTGTGCGTCTTGCCAGAAGCCACCATGTCAGCCAAGCCATGTTGTGTTTCTAGACTTAGTAGTGATGTGTGTGGTGACTTCATAGTTGCTAATATTGAGGATGAATATTCTGCTTTTACTCTGGTTGGAATTCAGTGGAAACTCCAATACACTGTCGCTGTAGACAAACTAGTTTTTACCTGTTTTCTTATTTTTCTTTCTAACTAAAAGCGTTTGTTGTCCCCTGATCTGATCTGTGGTCGTCTGTTTGACTCGTAGCCTCACGCATAAAACACACACACACACACACACACACACACACACACACCTGAACTGTCATCTCGTCTGACAGCTGAGATTGATAAAATAAAGTAAGTAATATAAAGATTATGATTGTTAAAAAAGGTTTCAGGGTAAAAAATAAAAACTTTCCAGACTCCAACTTACAGAAAAAGTTAACCCTCCTGTCGTCCTCCCGGGTCAAATTGACCCCATCTATTTTGACTCTTCCTTCTTTCCTTCCTTCTTCCCTCTTTTTTTAATTTTTCCTTCCTTCTTCCCCTCCTCCCCTCTTTCTTTGCTCCCTCCTCCTTCCATCCTTCCTTCCTTGCTTGCTTCCTCCTTTCCTTCCTCCCTTCCTTCTCTCCTAAATTCCTTCCTCTTTTCTTCCTTACTCCTTTCCTTCCTTCCTTCCTTCCTTCCTTCCTCCTTTCCTCACTCCTTACTTCTTTCTTTGTTTCCTTCCTTCCTCTTTTCATCCTCACTCCTTTCCTTCCTTCCTTCCTTCCTTCCTTCCTGCCTTCCTTCCTTCCTTCTGTCCTTCCTTGACCTGAGGACAACTGGAGGGTTAAACATATTGAGGGATACTCTTTTTCTCTTTCTTGATGAGTTAGATATAATAATTAGCTTAGCTTAGCATAAAGACTGGAAACAGGTGGAAAGAGTTAGCCTGACTCTGTTCAAAGATAACAAACCATCTTTAGTGCTGCTGTTTAATTTTTACCAACACATCCACAGACTTAGTGTTCACAGGCTTTCTTGTGTACTTAGTGTTCAGTTTGAGGATGAAATAGTTTATCCATCGGGGGGTCAGATGAGGTTCGAATCATCCTGTCTGACACTTGAACATCTTCTTTGTGAACTTCAGTTTTTGCACAACGTGAACAGAAACTATGGCGACCATCGAGGAGGCGACTTTGATGTCACTCTACAACACGACTACACATCTCTCCCTGTGGTCATATATCTGCTCCACATGATCATATAAATGCAGGTTGCTGTGGACTCTGCTGATACTGCCCCCTCTGGTCATGTGCTGAATTACAACTTATAATACAATATGATAAAATATCGTCTCTTGTGTGGACTCATAGGGTTAATTTGATTTGATTTATACACTGCAGCATTATCACACTGTGTGGAGGTAATACAATCAGAATAATGACACCTGGCAGCTGAATGGTTCAATTTTCTTTAAAAATGCTCCTACACTACAAATAACTAATATCATTTTTGGCTGCAATGAAGACATTAATCTAACACGTGAGGCAGCAACGTAATTAACATGTTACAGTATATCTTACTTGTTTAATTTATACATAAACTACAAGTGTAAAAACACTTCTCACCTGGAAATAGCCTAGATCAGGGGTGTCAAACATGCGGCCCGTGGGCCAGAACCGGCTCACTGAGGGATCCAATCCGGCCCACTTTCCTTCCTGTCTGTTTTCCTTCCTTCCTCCCTTTCTTCCTTCCTTCCATCTGTCCTTCCTTCCTTCCTTTTTTCCTTCCTTCCTTCCATCTGTCCTTCCTTCCTTCCTTTCTTTCTTTCTTTTTTCCTTCCTTCCTTCCATCTTTCCTTTGTGTCTTCTTTTCCTTCCCTTCTTCCTTCCTTCCTTCCTTCCTTCCATCTTTTTAATGATCCGGCCCACATGAGATCAAATTGGTCTGTATGTGGCCCTTGAATGAAAATGAGTTTGACTCCCCTGGCCAAGATCATGACACCCTTAGATGGATTTATTTGTCATATTGTTAAAGCACAATTTTTCCAGTGTGTGTTAAACCAGCAGTCAGGTGTCCATATGAACAGTGAAAGAGGTTTTCCTCTCCGTAATCATTCCTCCTGTTCATACTGACTATTAAAATCCTTCAAATGTGCTTTCAATGTAAAGTGATGGAGGACTAAATCCACAGTGTTTCCACACAGTCACAATGAAAACAGACAGAAGTACAAACCACCTTTTATTCTTTATTAGGACCCAAAGTGGTTGCTAGTCTCCCTGGGCTCCATTCATAAACATCAACAAGCAAAAATCACAGTCTGTAAAATAAAAAAAAAAGGTTAAATAAGTGAAATATAAAGATCAGAAAAATAAGTTAAAGTAATTTTGCATATGAAACAATAAAAAATGAATAACAAAAACTGAATTGCAACAAATACTCCACAACAAAAAGAGAAAGAAAAACAATTAAAAAAAAAGACCAGAGTTATATCAAACATCTGATCAATCACTAGCCTGAGGTCGGCATGGTTACGGCTCTCAGCTCCGACGGCGTTCAGCAATCCAACAGGAAGCAGGAAGCAGCCTCACACATATCTTCACGTCTAAGGATGGAAACATTTTAATGTGAAAGACAGAAACGCCTCAACAGACCTGCAGAGAGAGAAAAGGTGTTAATGGGTAAATGCAGGTAACAGGTGACACACACACACACACACACACACACACACACACACACCTGTCAAACGTGTTGATTGGTTGGTGACGAGACTTGTGTAAGTTTTATGAACAAGAACATGAACGACCTACTAGATCAGGGGTGTCAAACATACGGCCCGTGGGCCAGAACCGGCCCGCCAAGAGGTCCAATCCGGCCCAGTTTCCTTCTTCCTCTTTTCCTTCCTTCTGTCTGTCCTTCCTACCTTTCTTTCTCCCTTCCTCCCTGTCTTCTTTTCCTTCCTGCCTTCTCTTCCTTCCATCTGTCTTTTATTCCCTTCCTTCCTTCCTTCCTTCCGGTCTTCTCTTCTTTTCCCTCCATCTGTCTTCTCTTCCCTTCCTTCCTTCCTTCCGGTCTTCTCTTCTTTTCCTTCCATCTGTCTTCTCTTCCCTTCCTTCCTTCCTTCCTTCCGGTCTTCTCTTCTTTTCCCTCCATCTGTCTTCTCTTCCCTTCCTTCCTTCCTTCCTTCCGGTATTCTCTTTTTTTCCTTCCATCTGTCTTCTCTTCCCTTCCTTCCTTCTCTTCTTTTCCTTCCATCTGTCTTCTCTTCCCTTCCTTCCTTCTCTTCTTTTCCTTCCATCTGTCTTCTCTTCCCTTCCTTCCTTCTCTTCTTTTCCTTTCCTTCCATCTGTCTTCTCTTCTCTTCCCTTCCTTCCTTCTTTCCTTCCCTCCGATCTTCTCTTCTCTTCCTTCCCTTCCTTCCTTCCTTCCTTCTTTCCTTCCCTCCATCTTTTTAATGATCCGGCCCACATGAGATCAAATTGGTCTGTATGTGGCCCTCGAATGAAAATGAGTTTGACACCTCTGTACTAGATGTTTTTGGAGTTAAACTTCAAATTAAACAAGTTGTTTTAATATAAATGTCTGAAATCTAACAGTGAAATGTTTAAATACACTGTTGATTATATTTTATTTGTCAACTCAAATATTTAATTCAGCCACAAACCAAAAACAGTCTTTTATTACACATTGATTTTTTTTAAAAACTTGCACACATACAACAGCATAAAGTCCAGATAATAGAAATAAAATGTGATAAACAAACATGATATAATACCAAAAATAGACATCAACAATTTCTTTATTTAAAAAAATCTAAATACAGCTTGAGCTCGATGTTTCCGTTCATATCTGTGCAGCTTATAAACGAACTGTGTGATGAATGTAAGATGGCAGAGAAACGCTCCATCTGTCACTTCCTGCAGTCTGAAGCCTGGCAGAGCCGAGCTGAGAACATGATGTACAGGTAACACACCTGGACGGGTAACACACACACACACACACACACACACACACACGCACATGGAGTCTGTGTGGTGAGACTGAGCTGAAGGGAAGACAGCAGTGAGTGTTAGTGAACGAGAGAGAGAGGGGGGAAAACCTTTAACCTTTAATTACAGACCTTCTTTGGTTTCTTCAGACCCTGCAGTTTGACTGACAGCGTGTGTGTGTGTGTGTGTGTGTGTGTGTGTGTGTGTGTGTGTGTGTGTGTGTGGCTGAGGACCTGTTTGAGGTGCTCAGTGCAGCAGGAGACCCTGAACATTACTGAGGAGCCATGGGTCACCCTGAAAGACTCTACTTAGGGCTAAACTACACTCAGACTTCCAGACTGTATTCAGAGTTGAAAAACACCCAAATTGAGAGACTGAGAGACTGTATTCTGAATTTTAAAAAAATTAACTCACCCATAGAGACTCTATTTAGGGTCAAAAACACTTGAGATTATACTCAAAGTAAAATAAAAACATGCACACACATCCTGAAACACTGAAAAAATGTATTTAAAAAAAAACATGCCTAAAATAATAACAATAATAATTAAAGTTGCAAGCAGTGATGAACGGGCCCTCGCCACCCCATGCATGTCGGTTTACAGATACAATAGGGCTTCGTGCTGGTCAGTGCTCGGGCCCTAATACTAATACACTTCATGGTCTCTAATGGTGCCTTTCAGATCAGTAATAAGACATATAATAAACATCAGAGAACCATCAGCAACCCGGCAGCAATTAGTTAAAAAGTGTAGTTTTAAAATAAGATGTGGTTAAAGTGAGCGAGCTGGTTTAAAAGAGGGAGTGTAAGTCTGTGAGATAATCAGGTGACGTTAATAATATTTTAAAGTGAATCTGTTGTGACACACGGAGCTAGTTGAATCAGCAGGAGAAAGGAGAGAGAGAGGAAGTGATGACATGTTCAGCGGACTTTGAACGTAGACTAATCTGACGAGTCTGAGTTTGTTAGAGATGTTTGATTACGAGATGTCACGGAAGCAGGATGATGGAGGGAGAGGTTTAACCCTCCTGTTGTAGGAGAAGGAAAGGAAGGAAGGAAGGGAAGGAGGGAGGGAGGGAGGAAGGAAGAAAGGGAGGAAGGAGGAAGGAAAGGAGGGAGGGAGGGAGGGAGGAAGAAGGGAGAAAGGGAGGAAAGAAAGGAGGGAGGGAGGGAGGGAGGAAAGAAGGAAGGAAGGAAGAAGGAAAGAAAGAAGGGGGGAGGGAGGGAGGGAGGAAGAAAGAAGGAAAGGAGGGAGAGAGGAAGGAAATAAGGAAGGGAGGAAGGAAGAAGGAAGGAAAGGAGGAAGGAAGGAAAGGAGGGAGGGAGGGAGGAAAGAAGGAAGGGAGGAAGGAAGAAGGAAGGAAAGGAGGAAGGAAGGGAGGAAAGAAGGGAATGAAGGATGGAGGAAAGAAGGAAGGGAGGAAGGAAAGGAAGGAATGAAGGATGGAGGAAAGAAGGATGGAAGGAAGGAAGGGAGGAAGGTAGGGGGGGATGAAAGAAGGAAGGAAGGAAGACAGGGGGATGGAGGAAAGAGAGAAGGAGGGAGGAAGGACAGTCTCTTACTTGTGTTTATTTACCCAGAGTAGAGACTCTCAGGGTGTGTGTGTTTTTATTTACTCTGATTACAGGATGTGTGTGTTCTCATTTTACCTTAAAAGTACAATCTCTCATGATGTGTGTTATTATGTATAAGAACACACACATCCTGAGAGACTGTGCTCAAGGTTTTTAAAAGAAGTGTCAACAGCACACATTTGTCAAACACACATATCTGATGTCTTATTTGAATCTTGACAAGAATAAAACTCGACAAGACCATAAAAAACAAAGGCAATAAAAACTATATTAACCCTCCTGTTGTCCTCGAGTCAAGGAAGGAAGGGAGGAAGGAAGTGAAGGAAGGATGGAGGAAAGAAGGAAGGAAGGAAGATAGGAGGGAGGGAGGGAGGAAGGAAATGAAGGAAGGAAGGAAGATAGGCGGGAGGGAGAAAGGAAAAGAGGAAGGGAGGAAGGAAGGAAAGGAGGACAAAGGAAAGATGGAAGGAGGAAGGGAGGAAGGAAAGGAAGGAAGGAATGAAGGAAGGAGGGAAGATAGGAGGAAGGGAGGAAAGAAGGAAGGGAGGAAGGTAAGGGGGAGGAAAGAAAGAGAGAAGGAGGTAGGAAGGAGGAAGGAGGGAAGGAAGGAGGGAAGGCACAGTCTAAACAGATGGGGTCAAATTGACCCGGGAGGACGACAGGAAGGTTAAAACATAAAAGACAGTAAAACTGTTAAAGCATAGAAATGAACAGAGGATCTAAAAAGGAAACACACAGTAAAACATGTTCAGGTTCTTACTGGCCGTTATTAAAAATCCCCTTCAGACGTCGGCTTCTAATGAAGCTTTGAGAGATAAACTATAAAACACTGATGACAGGATGAGATGTGAAATTAAGACGTGATGCGTTCACTGATATTCATCCTGCAGGAGATTTTAAAGTTAAAGACAGGAACAGTGTCAAAGACCTCAGCGTCCTCACAGGAACCTTCAGGACTCCAGATCCCATGATGCACTGCTGCCACCTGCTGGCTGCCACTGTGAGTTCAGTCAGTGTGTTCACATGGAGGTCAGACCATCAATGAAGGGATGAAGGGATGAAGGGAGTCGCAGGTATAAAAAGGAACAAGGGACAGAATAAAATATACACTTACATAACCCTACTAACACATACTCACATATATAACATAAAAAATAATTAAATAAAATATATGTTTATGATAAAAGTGACTGGTTAAAAATCTCTTTTTTAAAACCTGACATCAGAACATCAGAATTAAACTAATTGTAAGATCATGAATAAATACAGAAATACATACATATATATACAGAATACAGAAAGTAATGTTTTATTTAGCATCTTATAATAATAAATAGAACAAAAATACAATAAACCCCAAAACAGACCATTGGACTGCACACATAAAACTCTATAATTTATAATTATTAATATATTAAATCAGGTGATCTCAGAGCATCAGAAACATTAAACAGACTCGAAGTTAAAGGTTTAAAATCAGCCAATGAGACGAGACATTCAAGTTTTTAAAATAATCTCCTAATATTAAAGATTTGATCCCAAACAAACTAAATTTTAAACTAAGTTTTTGTTTCCAGTCAGGAGCTCAAATGAACAGCAGTTTTTCTTGCTGTAATCATTCCTCCTGTTCATACTGACCATTAGAAGATCCTTCATAATGTTTACAATGGAAGTGATGGAGGACTAAACCCACAGTCCTCCTTCTGTGTAAAAACTGTATATAAAAGTTGATCTGAAGCTAATATGAAGCTTCAGCGTCCAAATGAGTCAAATCTTCATCTTCTATGTTTCAACGTTACAGTGTTTTTAGTACCAAAGTCTTTTTGTTACTATACTTCCACCACAGCTCAACAGGAAACACTAAGAGGGAATCTGATGCTATAAAGACTGTAAATGTGTCAGATATCACTTGATATGACTAACTCACACTGTTACCATAGTAACTATAATAACTATAGTAACTCACACTGATGAAGCTCAATAGAAGCTGATCAGAGACTTTATAATGACTGTGTGGAAACTATGGATTTAGTCCTCCATCACTTTACATTGAAAGCACATTTGAAGGATTTTAATAGTCAGTATGAACAGGAGGAATGATTACAGAGAGTGTTCATATGGACACCTGCCTGCTGGTTTAACACACTAGATTGCGAACTTGTCCTTTATATAGGTAATTAAACATTTTCTTTTATTTTTCATGATTTAATTTCATAAACTTTAAACTACTTTAAATACATAAAACCTTTTCAGACATGTAGACAATAACTAAAAAAAAACATAAATAGCGGTGACCTCTCATGACCTCTCGGTGAACTCTGACCAGGTGAAAATCCGCCTCTGTGATTGGCTGACACACTGACCTGCAGACAGGTGAACATGGCGGCTCTGTTGGCCTCGGTGCTGCTGCTGCTGCTGCTGCCTGGCTCGGTGCTGTCCGACCCGTCCGTCGGTCCCGGACCCTCCACCGGCTCCGGTCCGGACTCTGAGCAAGGAAGGATACAGCTGCGGCGCGTGCGGAGCCTCGCGACTCAGAGCCGCTACGGAGAATGTTGGGCGCGCGCTCTGGAACACCTGGACACTCACTGTAAGGACATGACGTCAGAGAGCCAGAGCAGGATAGCGCTGAGGTTCACCCACTGTCACCTGAGCAGGTAAGAGAGAGAGCAGAGAGCAGGTGGGAACGTCAGGTAGCTTCTTCATCACCACCACCATCATCATCATCATCACTAGGTCAGGGGTCAACCTACTTTTAGTTCAAGGCCCACAAATAGTCCCATTTGATCCAAGTGGGCCTGACCATTAAAACCAGTCCCTAATAACCTATAAAGTATATATTATGTCTTTACTATAATAAACTACGGTGGCCGAGACCCGCCATAGCTGCAAATAAAAGTAACGCTGTAAACAAAAACAAACGCTGTTGCAAATAAAAAGAAACGCTGCTGCATATAAAAGAAACGCTGCAAATAAAAGAAACACCGCAGCAAATAATAAAAAAAGCCACAACGGAAGTGGATTACCGGGGACTGTTTTTGCCGAAACACCGGAAGTAGAAACAACAATAACAGGACTACGAATTGGAAAACGAACTAGAAAGTAAGTGAAAATGGTAGTGTTTAATGTCGCTACATGTACTTTTACTAACACGGGGAGACCACTCACGAGAGTGGAAACAACTGACGGCTACATAGTTCCGGCAGCTTATTACTGTTGTTGTTGTTGTTGTTGTTGTTGCTTGTACGTGTAGGTCAGGAAAAGACGTAAAAGGGACCGTATATGATTTGTTATTTGTGTTATTACGTTACGTGTTGGACTAAATACATGGACATATTGAGGAAAGTGTATATATAATAAAAATATAATTCGTGAGTGGTCTTGAATGAATCAGGACAACCGACGCTTTCTTACAATGTACGGCATGAATATATATGTTTAAGGGTTGGTGTTTAAAACATTAAGAAGAACTTGTCGCTACCTCCCAACTTCCGGTCCGTCCCGTAGGCGGAACAGCGTGTTTTAAGTGTCTGCTGTTCCGATCCTCATCCTCATGTTGGCTGAAACAGACAAGTCACCCTCAAACATGCTGAAAACCATATTCATCTATTTTACTATGAAAAAATGAGCAGTTACAACAATAGTATGTCTGTATTTTCCCCTTTTTTTTGCACAGAAGCTGCTTGACAACATTCAGAGAGCAGAGAGAGTGTATTATTTTAGGTTTTACATTGTGTGATAGTAGTGGCACTACTATCACACAATATCATGTCCTATTTTACCTAAGACATGAAAATATAACAATATAGCAATAATTATTTAAATGTGATTTTTTTTTTTAAACTGAAAATTACAAGAGCTTAATGAAACCATAAAAATCATCATCATCATAACTACTTTTCAAACTATTTTTTAACATAACAATCTTATTAAAACTATTAATTTAACAAAAAGCCAAACATTTGTAGCAATTAGACAAAAGTATAACATTTTAAACTATTTTAATTTTTGTGTATTTTAGGCCACTTTAGGAAAAGTCATCAAATTTTTTATGGTGAAAAATTTTTTTTTCTGTAATTTTCACGCTTTACGAAGTTATCTAGCGGGCCGGTTTGGACACTTTAGCAGGCCGGTTCTGGCCCTCGGGCCGTATGTTTAACACCCCTGGCTTAGGTGAACTGGAGCTGCTCTCAGTCTGTCTTCATATGCTTAAACTGTTACTGGCAACAATTATCCAGCCGTGACTGAGAGTCTGTAAAGTTACTGTTCAACTAACCACAGCTGCTTTTAATATATTGTAAAATACAATATTTATACAATAAAACACAATATATTTATAAGTTCAATAAAAGTATTAACAGTGAGATTATTGCAGAGCTGCTGTCACATTTTATTTTTGTATATTTTATAGTAAAATTCCACCATGAAGTTAAAAAACCAGATGTTTCTGATGTGTTGGAACGTTTTCTTTATCTGATGTGAGGCGTCAGTGTTACGGGACGTCATGTGTAAAAGCCCCAAATTGTGAAATAGGGCAATAAAAATAAAACTGACTCAACTCAACCCTCGGTGGCACAGTGCTGCTCTCAGGCAACAAACCACGTTTTAGGACCTCTCTCTTTTTCCTACTAAAAACTAATTATATGAATGATATCACAAGAGGGCTGAAATGAGTTAGGGTTATATGTGCATATGTGAATAGATGAAATAAGGAGTCAGAAATATGTTTATTAAATCTGTAATGCTCGTCTGGCAGCACCGGCAGGGATTTCCCTTCATGCCCCGAGGGGTCAGAGGTCAGCAGGTGTACAGCAGGTATGGATGCTGTGGCCTTTAACGCCTACACAGAGTTCTTCACCCACACCCACTCCATCTGTCACTTCCTGCAGTCTGAAGCCTGGCAGAGCCGAGCCGAGAGCACTATGCACAGGTAACACATCTGGACAGGTGACACACACACACACACACACACACACACACACACACACACACACACACACACACACACACACACACACACACACACACACACACACACACACAGTAGTTAGTGTGAGAGAAGAAAAGACTTGACATGAGAGGATGGAAAAGACCTTTAGCCTCTAATTACAGACCTTCTTAGGTTTCTTCAGACCCTGTAGTTTGACTGACTGTGTGTGTGTGTGTGTGTGTGTGTGTGTGTGTGTGTGTGTGTGTGTGTGTCAGGCTCACAGAGAGTTCAGCAGGTGTAGCCGAGCAGCTGCAGTCCACCAGGCAGATGGCTGAGGACCTGATCGAGGTGCAGAGTGCTGCTTTACAGGCGCAGCAGGAGATCCTGAACAACGGAGAGGAGCTGAGAGTCACCCTGCAAGACTCTACTCAGGGTAAAGAAAACATATTTACACTCCTGGAGACTGTATTCAGGGTGAAGAGACACCGCTGATGTTGCCTCCTCTCCACCTGCCGCAGGTCTGAAGTCGGTGTTCTCGGATCTCAGCAGCGTCTCCAGGCAACAGCAGGTGGCGCTGTCTGAACTCTTTAATAGAGTTTCCTTCCTGCAGAGTTTCATGATGTCTGAGGCTCACAGTCTCGGCTCCTGCCTCTACAACGCTGCTGCTCTCTGCGCCTCCTTCCTCCTCACCTCCACCCAACGCTCCTCCAGAGCCAGGTAACCCCCCCCCCCCCCCCCGTCCTCACCTGCACAGGTGGCTAAAAGTCTTCATTATTCAGTTTTATGGTTAATGAATAGAATGTGTGTGTGTGTGTGTGTGTGTGCAGGTTGCTGTTGTTGGGTCAGGTGTGTTTAAACTTCTACCTGGAGAGGAAGATCTGCCAGTTTGTGATGAGCTCGGACCATCCTGAACACAAACGCATGGTCAGTACGTTTTACTTAACGAATACTTTGACTGAGCACCTGAACGCCCAACGACACACTGATAAGATGCCGATGTAACACCCAGCGACACACTGACGTTCTTCCAAAGATACGCCAAAAAACATACCTCACACCCAACAAAACATCACTGTATAGCTCAGCTGCACACTGATATAACGTCCAACATGTCGTCCAATGATCATCAATCAATCAATCTTTATTGATCAATGCAATCAATGATGCACCGTTATAAAGCCTGACACACTGTTGTAAAGTCTGCAGCATGCTAACGTAACATCCGACGACACACCGACATAACGTCCAATGCTTAAAACCTGAAGAGTTCGGTTTAGAACCTGCTCTGTGTGTAAAGAGCCTTGAGATAACTCTGTTGTGGTTTGGCGCTATACAAATAAAGATTGATTGAATAACTGAATGATATACTGATGTACTGTCCAACGATACACCATCATAAACGTAACATCCGACAACACACCGAGATAATGTCCAATGATTAAAACCTGAAGTTTTTGTTGTGATTTGGCGCCAAACAAATAAAGATTGATTGAATGATTGATTGAATGATATACCGATGTAATGTGCAACGATACACACGGACATAACATCCAATTACACGGCAACATAATGTCCAATCTCACACCGATGTATTGTCCAACGATACACCATCATAAAGCCCGATGACACACTGTCTTGTAAATCTAGACAACACGTTAAACAATATGTTGACTTAAGGCCTGACGACATTATTAATGTAACACAGGAATGTCCAAACTATTCCATAAATGGCCATAATGTGTCTGCAGGTTTTATTTCCAGCCAAGCAGGAGCACACCAGACCTGACTTATTTATTAATAATAATAATAATAATAATAATGTTGTGACTAAATCTTCTGCAGGATGCAAAGTTTCTGACTCGTGTTTTCAATGTTCAAAAATAAAACGTGTGCAAAAATTAGGCTGGAGTCTCCACACGGAGTCCTATACTACCTAATACTTTCCAGCAGTCTATATCCTTAATAAAACAAAGAAAATCAATGAAAAATGACCGAGCCTATTTACGGTCAGAAAATTGTTGCTCCTCATCCTGCTCTCTTGCGCATCTTCAGCGTACTACCTTAAATGCGCTTGATTACCCAGAAACCCGCATGCTCAGGACAGACGGAAGCACAGATGTAGCTATATATAGAAGATATAAGATATAACCTTACTTATAACTAAATGATGTTTGTCTGTTGTTATTAAATGATGACATAAATTGGAGATTTCACAAAAATGTAAAATCTTTGCAGATACACAATATTCAAATTATAGATATTATTAATGTACAATATGGCCTTAACAAATAATAATACATTTTATTTATAACGTGCTTTTACAAGTGCTCAAAGACGCTTTACAAATGACAGAATTAAAATATAGAACAATGTGGAGTAACACACCACCAAACAAAGTAGAAGGTTAAAAAGACATGGAAATGGAAAGAGGATAAAAGAAGAGTTTACAGGTTAAAAGCCAGTTTAAAAGGTGTGTTTTTAGGAGTGATTTGAAGTTATGGGGGTCTGTACAGTCTCTGATGGGTTTGGGGGTCAACTGAAAAACCTGCAGGCCTTTATGGACTAGTTTAGACAACCCTGATCTACTGATGGGGTCTCATTTGGGTTTTTGGGGTTTTTTTGCTTTGTTTTTCATCTTTTTCTCCAGCTGCATGTCACAGTTGAACTGGTATTGTATTTTCTGTGTGTGTGTGTGTGTGTGTGTGTGTGTGCAGGAACTGATCAGTGTGTATGTGAGCGTGTTGCGGCGGTCGATGGTGTGTGTCGGAGTGTGTATCCTGCTGTGTGTGTGTGTCCGGTACAGAGACCCGGTGCAGCAGAGTCTGCAGGTGCTGCAGCAGCTCAAGGAGACGCAGCGCAGCCTGCAGGAGGCGCTGCAGCAGGCGGGTAAGTCTGGTGATAGTGTGACAGCAGAGAGTTCGGTCACAACTCCCTCTGGTGGACAGTAGAGGAACTGCAGCTGCACACACTTCAGCTCCGAGGCTCCTGGGTGGTTCAAACTAGAGCAGGGGTGTCAAACATGCGGCCCGTGGGCCAGATCCGGCCCGCCGAAGGGTCTAATCCAGCCCACTTTCCTTATTCCCCCCTTCCTTACATCTTCCCTTCCTTCCTTTCTGTCTTCTTTTTCTTCCTTCCTTCTTTCCTTCCATCTGTCCTTCCTTCCTTCTTTCATGTCTTCTTTTTCTTCCTTCCTTCCTTCTTTCCTTCCTTCATTCCTTCATTCCTTTATTATTTTATTCCTTCCGTCTTTCATTCCTGTCTACTCTTCCTTCTCCTCCTTCTTTTCCTTCCTTTCTTCCTTCCATCATTCCTTCTTTCCTTCCTTCCTTCTTTCCTTTATTCCTTCCGTCTTTCATTCCTGTCTACTCTTCCTTCTCCTCCTTCTATCTGTCCTTCCTTCCATCCATCTTTTTAATGATCCGGCCCACATCAGATTAAATTGGGCTGTATGTGGCCCTTGAATGAAAATGAGTTTGACACCCATGAACTAGAGCCTAAAACTAAACTGTTATTATATATTAATTAGTCAGAGTTAATTCTCCTCTCTAATGAAGATAAACTAGGAAGGACGAAAAGGAAGAAACACATTTTTTAGGTCAATATTGATAGTTTAGTTTAGACATTCATAACAATTCTTGGTTTTTTAAGATGTTTAACGAGACGTGTGTCCGCAGAGTTTTTAGGGCAGCGGCAGGAGAAGACGGAGGAGATTCAGCAGGATGTGAAGGTGAGAAACTGAAATATGTAAAAATTAAAATATAAAGTCCTTCAGTATAATTCTCTGATTGGTGGTCATCAAATACAGACTCTGTCAAAATCAGGAACATATAGGAGAGATTCAGCAAACTAAAATTAAAATAAATGAAAACCTGTTGCACTCACAGGAAGTTCTTGGCTATTAATTATAAATATATTTGATTTATTTTAATAGGCAAATGTCGTCTGTCTTTTATAAACTGCTTTTCAGTGTCTAAAAAAAAATTGATCAGGCTTTAATCATCAGAGCAGGAAACACATTTTAATACACGTCAATCTGGATGTTTGACTGACGGGTTTCAAACTACAGACTGAACAGAAAACGGAGAGAAGAAGAAGTAGAAGAGAGGCGACACCGTGGAGGCGAAAAGAGGAGATAAGAATAAAAGAAGAAGAAGAAGAGGGAGAGGAGGAGGGAGAGGAGGAGGAAGAGGAGTGCAGCACATTGGTGTCTCCGACCACAGACAGTTTAGACTTGTCTCACCTCTCACACACAGGTCAGTAACTGTCTCACCTCCCTCTAGAAACATGTTTTAAATGATAATAAGTGAAGTTTTAACTCAATTATTATTAAGATGAGTCTGACATGAGGCTACAGTCCTCACTGCAGGCGACCCCGGTTCGAATCCCGCACCGAGCGGTCCTATCCTGCGTGTCATTGCCCCCCTCTCTCTGCCTCCCATTTCCTGTCTCTCTCTACTAACCTCTACATTAAAGGCAAAAAGCCCCAAAAATATACTTTAACCCTCCTGTCGTCCTCCCGGGTCAAATTGACCCATCTGTTTTGACTGTTCCTTCCTTCCTTCCTTCCTTCCTTCCTTCCTTCCTTCCTTCCATCTGTCCTTCCTCTCTCTTTCTCTCTTTCTTTCCTTCTTCTCTCTTTCCTCCTTTCCTTCCTCCATCCCCACCTTCCTCTCTTTCTTCTTTCCTTCTTTCCTCCCTCCCTCCTACCTTCTTTCCTTACTTACTTCTTTCCTCCGTCCTTCGTTCCTCCCTTCCTTCTTTCCTGTCCTTCTTTCCTTCTTTCCTCCCTCCCTCCTACCTTCCTTCTTTCCTTTCCTCCCTTTCTTCCTTCTGCCGTTCCTTCCTCTCTCTCTCCTTCCTCCCTTCCTTCCTCCCTGCCTTCTTTCCTTTACTCCCTTCCTTCCTGCTTTCCTTCCCTCCTTCCTCCTTCCCTCCCTCCCTCCCTCCTTTCCTTCCTTCTTCCTTCCTTGACTCGAACACAACAGGAGAAAAAAGAAAAGATGAGTCTGTACAGTAACTACATGATCTCTGTGTGCTCTGCAGGTTGGAGCACCGACAGTATGCTCAGCAGTACACTCGTCGCCTCAGCAGCCGACACCACGCTGTACGCTACCCACAATGCCTCAGTGCAGAAGCCCACTACCCACAATGCCTCAGTGAGTCCAGGCAGACGTCCTCGCCGCTCCTCCTCCTCCTCTTCGTCTCCTCTGGTCTACAGCATCCTGGTGGAGGACGGGCAGGTACGTCTATCTGTCTGTAGTGAGTCTGAAATATTCAAATGATTTAAAACAAAACAGTCAAAATATGTAAAACTTCCTCTTTCCTCTTTCCTCCTGTGTGTATCTTCATCTTCCTCCTCTTCATCAGCGTCGTTACAGCCTCCGCAACAGACGAACGGAGACTCGCTGAAGAAACGTGAAACTTTTTTTCTTTTAATCAGAATATTTTATAATCAATATGAATCAATAAAGCTGAGATTTGGGTTTTAATAAGAGAAAAGCGTCTCTGACATGTTTGACCAGGTGCTCGGACACACACACACACACACACACACACACACACACACACACACACACACACACACACGCTTGTCTTTATATCCTTGTGAAGACTCATTGACACTGATACCGAGTTCCTTAGCTCCTTACTCTAACTTTAACCATCACAACTAAATGCCATCCCCCTTCCTTCCTTCCTTCCTTCCTTCCTTCCTTCCTTCTTTCCTTCCATCTGTCCTTCCTTCGCTTTCTTTCCTTCTTCTCTCTTTCCTCCCTTCCTTCTTTCCTTCCTCCACCCCCCTTTCTTCCTCCCTTCTGTCCACCTTTCCTCCCTCCCTCCTTCTTTCCTTCCCCCCTTCCTTCTTTCCTCTTTCCCTCCCTCCTTCCTTCTTTCCTTCCTCCCTTCTACCTTCCTTCCGCACTTTCTTCCTTCCTCCCTCCTTCCTTTTCTTCCACCCTTTCTTCCTTCCTCCCTCCCTCCTTTCTTTCCTTCCTCCCTTCCTTCCTTCCTTCCTTCCACCCTTTCTTCCTTCCTCCCTCCTTCCTTTCCTCCCTCCTTTCCTTCCTTCTTCCTTCCTTCCTTCCTTCCTTCCTTCCTTCCTTGACACAAGGACAACAGGAGGATTTAACTGAATTTGGTCCTTTTAAGGATAGACAGACACACACACACACACACACACACACACTGAACATCATTCTCTATTGAAGAAGACTTAAACGTATTAGTTTAAACTCGTTAAGCAACTGACAATAAATCAAGTGAGTGGTAGGGTCACGTTCTTATAGACTTCTATACAATCGGACTTCTGTTTGGAGCCAGTGGAGTCGCCCCCTGCTGGCCATTGGAGAGAATGCAGGTTTAAATCACCTTTTAGACCAGGGGTGTCAAACATGCGGACCGTGGGCCCGCCGAGAGGTCCAATCCGGCCCAGTTTCCTTCTTCCTCTTTTCCTTCCTTCATTCATTCATTCATTCATTCATTCATTCATTCCTTCCTTACTTCCTTTCCTTCCTTCCTTCCCTCCATCTGTCCTTCCTTCCTTCCTCCCATCTGTCCTTCCTTCCTTCCTTTCTTCATTCATTCCTTCCTTCCATCTGTCCTTCTTCCCTTCATTTCTTCCTTCTTCCCTTCCTTCACTCCTTCCTTCCTTCCATCTTTCATTCCTTCCTTCTGATCTTCCCTTCCTTCCTTCCTTCCTTCTTATCTTCTCTTCTCTTGCTTCCTTCTTTCCTTCTGTCCTTCTTGTATTCTCTTCCTTCTCCTCCTTCTTTTCCTTCCATCCTTCCTTCCTTTTAATGATCCGGCCCACATGAGATCAAATTGGGCTGTTTTAGACCCTGAGCTGGGGAGGATGAGGGGAAACAATCAAAATTTTAAACACTGACTATTTTGTACTAATATGTTTTTCTAATATTACAAAAAAGGCCACAAAAACATGACTAGATAGTATAGTCTATTAAATACACCCTAACTGGGACACTGGTTTCATCTATTTTAAAAGCTTGTTATATTATCCATTGTGTCAAATCTTCATCTGAAAAGTAACTAAAGCTGTCAAATAAATGTAGTGGAGTAGAAAGTATAATATTTCCCTCCGACATGTGGAAATACTCAAGTTAAGTAAAAGTCTTATTGTCACTGTGCAGCGACCGGTTTCCCTTTTGAGGATGAACAAAAGTTTTAAAATCTAATTTAATGTGTAAGTAAAGTAAGTAGTAAGTAGTTCTTCAGCTCAGAGTTGGAGCCCTCTGCTGGCTGCTTCGATCCTACAACTTTGACTTTAATCTGTTGAGTTTAAAACTGAGTCAGAGAATCTAAAAATGTTCCTTGAGGAGAGAGACCCAGTGGAGCTCAGACTGACTGCGTCTGCAAAAGAGGAAAAATAAAAAACCCCGCTGGAATGTTTCTCCACAGTTTTCCTTTTGCTTCAAATTTCAGCCTCAAAAAACAAAAAAAAGAAAAAAAAAGAAAAGGAGAGAAAATGAGAAACAGACCACAGAGAGAGAGAGAGAGGGGGAGAGAGAAAGAAAGAAAGAGAGAGAGGGAGAAGGAGAGAGAGAGGAGAGAGAAGGGGGGGAGGGCTGGTCTGGGATCAGATGTCTGGACGGAGGAGGAGGAGTTGTGGTGTTGGTCTGCAGCTCAGATCAGATTTTCACACAAAAGCCTGAAGCTGAGCCGAGTCTGTCCGTCTCTCTCTCTCTCTCTCTCTCTCGCTCCCTCGCTCTCTGTCTGTCTGTGTGGACTAAACCGACCCTGGAATGAAAGAAGAAAACAGTTTCTCAGGGTGAAAGTGACGGAGGAAAAATCAGGAGGAGATCAAACCGGAGGAGCGCTGAGTCTGCACATTCAGGAGGAGACGTGTTGATCAGTCTGTGAAAAGTTCTTTGTCACTTTTCTTTTCCGTCCACGCTGCATCTGATCTGATCTCTGAACAGTTTGACCGACAGGAAACTGGAAACAGCTGAGCAGCAGCAGCAACAGCAGCAACAGAAGAAGAAGAAGAAGAGGAGCTGATGTGTGTTTTTTCTTCTTCTCCTTCTTCTTCTTCTTCTCCGAATCCTCCGATGGACCGAATGTTTGTGTGGATTCTCTGAAGTCGGGAGACGACAGCGTGGACGGAGATGGAGAGGAGAGCGTTTTTTCAAGTTTTCTTAAAAGAGTGACAGAGAGAGAGAAGGAGGAGGAGGAGGAGAAAAAAGAAGAAAAGATGGGAGAAAGAGAGAAGGAGGATGAAGGAGGAGACTCTGAGCTCCACATGGCTGTTTTAAAAAGAGACAAAAGCTGCAGTTTAACGTTGGATGTGTGAAATGTTTCTTGGATCTTTTTCTGCTGGATTTAAACCTTTTTGATTTATTTTTGATGATGTCAGCGTTCACGGACACAAACTGATCGGATTCACTTTTTTTCTTTTTTTTTTAACTCAAGCAGAAATCAACTTTCTCTTTTTTCAGACTCTATCAGA